>NW_009930485.1:51227-84405 GCF_000696875.1 Nestor notabilis | reverse complement strand
AGCAGGAATTAATAAGCAGTGCCCTTTCAGGTGTAAACCATAATTTCTCCTCTCTGCTCCCTCTGCTTGGACAAACACCTGCATAAAACATGGATACATGCAGTCGATTCTGTGTCCTCTCCAGGTAGATTCTTAGATGAATTTTAGTCCCCAAATACATGACACAGTTACTTTCTGAGAAGGTCTTAGAATTGCTTCTGAAAAATCTCCAGGGTAGCTGTGACTAAGTTCATTAAACAAGCTATTGAGCTTACTTACCAATGACATGAGCAACTTCATACTGTAATGAACTTGCATGATGATTTTGTTTTGACTTACTCGCTTTTGGGTCACTCTTAAAACCAGGTTTGTTACCTGTAACAAAACATTTAAAATTGGGGTTTTTTTCTTCTTTTTTATATCTTTTTTACATGTTTAGTTACTATGCATGTAGGTACTGGTTTTACTAAATGACCCAAAATGCAGTAAGATTTAATTCTTAGGATGACAGTCACACACATATGCACACACAGAAATACTGCCCTTATTCTTCTGACACATCTGTGGTCAACAGTAAATATTACTAGTAATAGTAAATAATAGTAATAGTAATAATAATAGTAATAATAATAATAACTTCCTTTACCTGGAAGATGCTGATAATGTCACCAGTCATATTACCTATGATCTTTCTTGCCTATGAATTGACATAGGTAACTTGAATAAAATTAAAGCAATGTGAAAAGTAAAGATATCGCCAGTATTTTTCCTTGATTATTTTGTAATGGACACAACTTGACACTTTGCTACTGCTTTCCAGCATCTGCTGATGATATTTGTATTTGTTCATTCATTAGGACACTGAGTTAAATTATTCATTTAATTTGGTGGTGCTTGTTCTGACTTTCCACAAATTTTCTTTATCCTTTGAATGAACTTTTCTTTCCTCTCCCCTCTTCCATTTGGGAAAGAGAAAAAAATCATCCCTGAGTGAAAGTAAAGAATTCTTATCCTTTTGTTTTCTTGTGTTGGGATTTGCATCTCACTTCTTGCAAGAGGTTATACAACATATTCAGTCTGCCATCAACTTCATGATGATATGATGCTTGATGAAGAACATTTGTACTGTAGGTGTGCGCATTACTTCATAGTTTAAATAGAATCCTGTTCATTTGCCTGCTGTGCCATGACATTCTGAGGAAGATATTTTCCTTTTCTGTGGTGTGTTCCTGCATTTTATCAGTTATGATGGTAAAAATATGTATTTCTGGAAAATATCATGACATGCTCAGCTGATATTAGAAAGAATTTGTGGAGGAGTATGCAGCATTTGAATATTCTTGGCTCATAGCACCGATGCAGTTCAGCTTAAACACTGAGTTGGTGCCAAAGTGATCTCCATGGACTTTTTTGTCTTGACACTTGTGTAGCAGGACCCCAGACCTTCCATTTCTGAGCTTTACTCAATTAAAACACACAGTATACATAGTTCTCTGATTTGACTAAAAATTAAGTCTCTGGCATATCAGCTGGCATATGAGTTTGCCAGATCTGCTAGAAAGCTGGGAATGGGTAGGAAAGCCCCAGCATAGGGTTATGGTGATGACCCCTTTCCCCTGCAGCCCACTGCATGTACCAGGGCCCAGCCGTTTAGCATTGCAGGAGCACAAGAAATGCACATTTGGATAAGACCTCATCTTCCTTCTTGAAAACCTGACAGGATGAAAGTAGCTTAATACTGGTATCTGGCTTGTATCCTGGTTTCAGAAAGTGACCTTAGGGTGGAATAACTCAGTACTGCTGCTATAGAGGTTGTTCCACCAGGTCCCTTCCCAGTCACCTTTCCTTTGGGGTTGGCAAATCGTTTGTGCCAACATTCAGTGAACTAGCTGCGGGACTGAACTGGTTGAAAAATAACATGAGAAATGAGTTGCTCTCAGCCACATTCTTTTTCTGAGTGATTCACAGTGTGACTGCAAATTGCTGCAAGGAGTGGGTAGTCTGGGAATGAGAATGAGCTACTGGGAGTGGGAGGTGAGCAGGATGCTGGGATGGGAGGCTCCAGGATGTGCTTATTGAACAAATTCCAATAAGCAAGGACTCTGAAACAAATTTATATGATAAGAGGAGTTGGGTGTGTGTGTGTGTGGGGTGTTAGGGTTAAGGTTGAGGGAGGGGGTGTGTGTATATAGAAAAGCAGATACCCAAAAGAGGGCCTATAAAGTTACAGGAATGAATCCTTGCTGTGGTGAGAGGAAGACAAGGAGGGTGGTAGTCCTTAGGCTTTGTACACCTGTGTGCTTAGGTTTCAGCCAGGTCTTGTGGCTTGCATTGAGCACAGAAAGTTAAGAATACGTATGAAAGTCCGTGTAGGAGAGATGAACAATTTTCTGAACTGTTTTTGCTTAACTCTCTTTCAATTTTAGTTTTGCAGATAATTTGAACAATATAAAGTAAAAGAAAGACCACAACCTAAAATATAAAGAAAAAAACCCAAATCCCTAAGCTAGAAAGTAACAATTTTAATTTTCCATATTTCCTTAGAAAAGATAAAAAAATCTTTAGAAGCAATTGGCACAATTCCTTTTTTTTTTTTTCTTTAAGCTCAAACAGGCTAGAAAACTTTCAGGATGTCTTCCTGATGGTTAGTTGAACATCCTTCACAAAATATGCTTGTAATTACTTATGACCTCTATCCATGCAAGAACATGCCAAAAACTATTTTCATCACTTATCCCTCTTAAGAGGCAGAAAGAGACCACAGAGCTACTTCTACAAGCAGGACCTAGAGTTTTCAACTCACTGTACAAACAAGGGCTGTCTACAATGAATATTTCAGCACAACAAAGGTAAACCCAATTTATCCAGTTCTATTTCATTCCATTAAATATCTACCCCTCAGCTTTAATCCACTCAGATTAGTTTCTGTCATCTCTTTAAAACTTCTGTCCTTCACAGTGTATGATATGGATATTCTTTTTATAGAAAAAGTAATTATGGTAGTTTTCCAAACGATCACAATACCACTGTGCCCTCAATTCCCAACGGCTCTCTCAAAGAATTTCTTCTAATTCAGAAATAAATTACAAAGGCGGTATAATTTTTCTGACTGAAATTGAGAATTTAAATGTATCTGGGGAACCACAGTCCATCAGCAGCTCCCTCTCTAAGCCCCAGCGCCAAATGGTTCTAGCAGCTCAGCAAATTTGTTCATTTTGGTAATTTTGGTCACACCAAGCAAAACTGTTCCAGCTACGCAGCTAGTGTAAAGTGACCTGGTGGTTACAGGAGTGATGCTGATGTATGCTGTCTAAGAAGACTATTATATTAATTTTGCTTATCTGCAAAGCCCTTTTCTGAAATAATGTATGCTGATTGTCTCTCCACTGTAGAAACATGCCAAGAATTGTAAATTAGCCATGTGTAGTGCATTTGAGGTAACACAAGGGTTTATTGCCTCTTGGTAAGTTATTAAGCTTTTATTGAAGCGTATTTTTTGTGATCATCAATAATATCCACATGCTTTGTACCTAATGTGTTTCACTTTTTTAGCACATTTCGGTTAAGGGTTTTAAAATAGGCTACAAACACTAATGAATCAAGCTTTGCAGCACTCCAGTGAGGAAGGTAAGCAGCATCGCTGTGGGTCTGCAGATCAGCAAACTGAGGAACGGAGTAGGTTTCTGAAGACAGCACAGTAAATTTCAGATGATGGTTCCTGCCCTTCTGCTGGTACCACAAGCCCGTTTCCCCTTTCCTCCCCAGCAGTGGTGCTGGAAAGGAAGGCAGCTTGACCAGGGCTCCTGGCTGCATCTCCAGGAACATCAGGGCCCTGGATGAAACCAGGACTGGACACCACCCACCCCAGGGTTCAGGTACCCCTGGGCAGAGATGGCCCCCCTGGCATCATACCCCTGAACTCTCATCTTGCTCTTTCATGCCAAGACCTGTCACACCAACCTCTGTGATCCCTCATCTATGCTCTTGCTGAGGTCCTCAGAATGGCACATCCTTCCACTTCTCTACTCTTGGCTTCAGTCCTCCCTGCCCCAGTCCTGCTCTGCACCCCCTAACTCCTGCACTTGGGGTCTTCTCACACCCTGGCGTGCATCCTGGCACACTAAATAATTGTAGCTGTAAACAGAATTAAAGGAAACCACTCCAAGTGGGAGATCTTCAAGACTCTTTTTCAAGACATATTACTTCAGAGGACAGCTCTTTTGAGACCTCCAAGCTGGCATACCATAAACATGAGGGTCCTGGTGTTGGTGGAAATCTCTGTCCTTTATCACATTCTCTGCATGTGAAAACCCATGAGGAGTAAACCAATGCAGGATACAAGAGAGCAGAGCTCTGCCATCAAAAAGCAGAAGGACTGTGGGCCACAGAAATGGCCTCTGCCTGCCACATCTATGCTGAGGTGCTGGGACTGCTGCTGGTGCTGGTGCAGCTGCCACTCAGCTGATGCTTTTGAGATGAAACCATGAAACCATCAATCACTAGATGTATAAGTGGGGCCCAGAAGGCTGCAGTCCCCTCCCCTCCTGGGCTGCTTGCTGCTGTGCAAGGCATCCCAATGACACTAAATGGGCATGCATGTCCATGTAGCTGTGCAGTTCCTCCTTCTCCTTCCTCCCCTCACCAGTCAGACCAGAGTAGATATTTCTAAACTTTTCTCCCCCTTCCAGAAATTTGGCCACATGGGTGCATCCCAGGTTCACCCACTCATACCACACTCACCCTGGAGTTCTGTGTCAGAGTTTAGTGGCTCATTTAGCTATGTAATCTTCATGGATAAACTGTTTGTACAAGTCCACGTGGTAGAGAAGGGGAAGGCAGTGTTTGGATTCCCAAGCCCAAGTTTTGGTTCTGTGGCATGGGATGTGCATTGCCATGGTCTTGCCTCACTAATTTTCCAGCCTAGCCTCAACCAGGACTAGTGTTTCAGCTGCTTGCTCTGCTTAGAGACCCAACCCTCTTGCCCACATCTTTGGAATTTGTTCCACTTTGTGAATTTGCATGCCTGACATCTCTCTTATTTGCAGGTTTTTGTCTTGAAGGGACACCAATTGCATAATTTCAGCTTGCACTCCCTTGTTTTAGATAAAAGGAAACAACAAACACAGACATAACTATGTCTTCTATAAAATGCTGTTGACTGCCTTATTACATGACAACAGTGCAGAGAAAGGACTTCCAGAGGTTTAGTAGTGTGGTACCCAGGATGCTAGCTCATTAAAAGCTTTCAGTTACATGGGGAAAACTTTGCCAGTCCACGATAACTCTTCTCTCGCCTCCCTGAAAAATTGCACTAAAAGGAGCAGCACAGATCAGCTTTGGCTGTACACCCAATTTTTCAGCAGACTAAATATTTCAATAACCTGTTACAATGAATGCTGCCAGGTAAGAAAGAGGATGAGTTAATCCAACAGAGAAAGTTTTATGAAGAAAACAACAACCGTGCAGGGGTTGTGAAAACAAAAGGGAGAGAATATGTTTGAAACAGTTTATCATAGTCAGAAATAAAGCCTACTTAAACAAATAGAGAGATGAATTATTTTTTATTTTAAGTATCTCTGTGGAACAAAATGGCACTTTCCATGGGTTGATACTGCCTAACAGTAAGTTTCACAATTTATAGAGTGCTTAGTCTTCCGTGCCTCTTGTCCTTTATCTGCGCACATCCACAATGGTTTGAACTGGTAGAATTTAAAAGAAAGTGCTTTATGCCAGTAACTGATTTTCAGAAGACTAAGCGTCTGCACCAGAACAATGAAAGAGAAATCAAATTAATTCTTCATACAGCTTGTAAAAAATGGAAAGCATCCAATGACAAGTAACTGAAGTTTCGTATGTGCTGATATTAAAGTTCAGGGAGTGCCTGAGCTATTTGTCCATCTATCAACGAAAGTCTATCTTCCTGCAGTTGCATGGAATGAAACCTAAACTATAGTGAATATTGAATCCTTTATGTTTTCATCTCTGTGTAAGAGTTCTTCTACAGATGGTTCATATCTATAGTGTTAAAATAAAAAGAAGTTATCATTCTGTCCTTGATTTGTTGAGATGTGGCCATGGGACTCTCCTTAACAATAGTATAGCAAGCACAAAATATTTGATTAGCAGTCAGTCTTGAGGATTATATCCCTTTTTATAAATTAAAACATGTAGAGACCCAAATGGGTGGTGACTTCCAGATCCTGAAAGCATCAAGACTGCCATATATGTTTGTTTAAATGTGGCATTCTACTACTCTTAATAAAAGTTTCTGTGAGATTGGACTTGCAGTGAATGCTTGCTGCTAACCTTTTAGAAGTCTTGTTTTCTTAAAGCTGCTTTTGAGGATAACAAGCATAGATATTTAATGATGCCACAAATTACAACTCCCAGTTCTGCACTTCCCAGCAGGCCTGTGAGATAATCCACGGGAGTGCAAGAGATCTCAATTCTATCCTTCATTAAAA
Source organism: Nestor notabilis (assembly GCF_000696875.1). Classification (NCBI taxonomy): domain Eukaryota; kingdom Metazoa; phylum Chordata; class Aves; order Psittaciformes; family Psittacidae; genus Nestor; species Nestor notabilis. The sequence continues at coordinate 77,962 of NW_009930485.1, read as the reverse complement.
AACATTGCAAGAGCTTTTAGAGTTATGTAGTGCATTCTTTGTCTTAGTTTCCTCTGGTGAGAGACGAGATTTAAAAAGTCTTTTAAAAGTCAATAATATGTTGGTATATTCAGCAGTGTTATATTTAGGAGCCTTGGAGAGGATGGTGAAAACTACATTCCCAAACCAATGCATGATTTTCTCTTGTGGATTTCAGACAGGAAGGATTATCCAGTTCTGTCCCTCACAACTACAGATGACCATGGACTAGGTAGCTGCTTAGTCCGCGCAAGTCTACAGAGTACTGAGTCCATACCGAGTCTCAGAAGTGGAGCCAGACATTACTTTTTGCACTCCACTATAAACCTCAGTTCAGCTATACAAAGCTTCTGTGTCGCATAGGAAAAGAGCAGCATAGTCAAGAGTGTGTTGGAAATGTCCTAGGTCCCATCAGTATCAAGGAAATGTTCTACATGGAAATTCTCAAACTAAATCTAAAAAATTGACATCAGCTCCCACTGCAGAAAAGGCTAATGCTTTCCTACTGCTGCCATTAGTACCTGCCAGTCTAACATACAAATATTCCCTCTGTCCACTTGAGATTTTAATCTATTGCTACCTTAAAATAAGTTCATGAGGCAGCTTCTGACAAGTGATTTTCTCCTAGTATGATTTTCCTGAATATTTTTTTTCTTTTGAGGAAATATTAACATCCATTCTCTTTGTAGCGATGTAAGTTGCAGCTTCAGTCCTGATGGTTTGACAGATTAATAGATTTCCTTTCCCAACAGCCTTTCACTTGTTTGTAAACTCTGTGTTTTCTCTTTCATCTTTTCTTCAGACAGACTGTATCCAGGTCTCTGCAACTTCCCCATAAGCATTCAGTGTCTGAAACTTTCATCATTTCTTTTGCCTGTCCTGATTTAATCGCATCTGGTCGCTGTTGTGTTGGTGTTTGGGATTTCCAGGATAACACTTGCCACATGCTGAATACTTTCTTAATGGGAATTTTTTGTAAGAGAGAAAGGAGGAACAAATGAGAGGAAAAAAAGATGAAATAATTTATTTTGTTGTGTAGGCATACATTTTGTTATAGATTAGCAGCCTACATGGACAAGAAGCATAAGGACTCTTCTTGGGGAGGGTGACCAAGACATTGAGAAATACTGGCACTATGAGGAAGCTAGTGCCAGAGCACTTTTGCTCAGAAAAACATGTATCAGCCTTGCCTACCCAGGCACTGCTCTGTGCTGCAGCATGACAGTTTCTCACAGCAAGGTGGGCTCCAGGCAGCGTCGTGACAGAAAGGCTATTTCTACAGCAAGTCACAGAGGTTTGCCCAGTGCCCTCAGCTTACCAGAGACCTTGAAAAGGAGGATGCAGGCAGCACCTAGGTCTTCATTCTCCTACAGAGTCTTCTAAAAATTTCTTAGATGAGGTTCCTTTTTTTGTATAATTTATGAAGCTCTTTCTGGTTTGGATATACTTTGTATCAATAGCTCATGTTTATTACAAACCAGGTGCTAATAAACATATCCTATTGAGATTATAAGTCTTCAAACTTCAACACTTCAACAACAAACTTCAACAATTATATTGTTAATTAGCAGATACAAAGCTTTAAGAACTTTTTTCAACCCTTTCAAACTATGAAGAAATTACAGCAATAGCTGGTTGGAGAGAACAGTTGAACTATCTGAAAGTGATTTGTTATCTGCTATTTCCCCCAGCCAGCTGTGGTATTTAAAAGCCACCAATCTCTTGCCAGGTTTCCCCTGCCTCTCCAGATCCTCTGCTCCATGTTCACTGCACAGCCCTTGCGCCCCTCTGGCCCCATTGGTAAAGAATTTGCAGCTAATTTGTATCTTGAAAGTCACAGCTGCAAACATCTGAACCTGCCAGTGATCAGTGCAGGAATGAATCACACATCCTAGATGTCAACATTTTTTTCGCTGTGAGTTCCTTTGAACTGCCTGAAAGAACGTGTGAAGGAAGAGGTATTGCTAACTATAAAGGATTGAAGTGACTGCTGTCTTCAAAGCTTTGCCACTACCTGTCATTAGTTATGTTAATTCAAAAGAAGAAAAAAAAGGAAACCTTTTGACTGATGAGAATACCTTGATAGACAGTCAAAACCTTTCCTAGAATATTAAAAAGGAGGTTCCTCCCCAAACAGCAAATTAAGCAAACAGATTCAGTCCCCCTGGAATAAGCCAAGAGGTCCTCCAGCTCCTCCATCAGAAAGATCCAAAAATCTTCATGAAAAGATGAACTTATTTAAAATATGACCTACTCAATAGAAAAAAATACTTGAGCTTTCTTCACAATAGATTTTATTGATAGTTATTAAAATGAAAGTCCAAGAAAGTGCTGCAAATCCCATAGAAAGGCCCTTGGAGGGGGAGATGACTTAAGGAAACAAAACTTATTGTCTTGGCATTGCTTCATGCTCTCTGCAGAATCAAATGCAGACCTTTGTTATGGTTATTACAGGCACTACATTGCTTCCCTAAGCACGCTCAATACAGAATGAAGCACAGACTAATCCTGCAGAGACTGAGGGCTCAAGGGGGTATGGAGTCCAAGCAAAGATCTCCATCCAGGCACATATGTATGAGTTGGTTGGGGATTTTTAAACTCTCTTTTTTTTTTTTTCCTCCTGTTAATAGTTGTCTAGCATGTCCATATTTTTAGATGCGAATCCTCATTTGGACCAAAGACCTATTTTCTATCCTCTAGGTTAAAATCAGCCCAGAACCTGGACAAAGTCTATTTCTGGGCTATAAGATTAGCCCAGAAAGTCTAAGCAGCCTCATAGTTTAGTTAAAACAATAGGATAGAAAATTATAGTGGAAATGCTATTTTTATTGTCTGATACTCTATGAAATTTCAGAAGACCTCATTCTTGTATGAGGTTTTCTGTATTATATATGCATTTCATATATGTATATCATATATATTTAATACATGTCTATTTCCATATACATGTAAATGTATTTCTGTATTATCTATGTATTACATATTTCTATATATATAACTATATATATTCAATATTTTATAAATATATAATATGTATCTGTATTACATAAATGAGGAATCTGTATTCAAAATCAAAACTTGTATGAAAAAGAAAAATCCCTTAACATATTTTAATAATGTGCCATCAACAATAGTATTAAATCTCCCAAGGGAAGGCACACTATATAATGCTTACTCTTCCTTGTACAAAAGGCTTAAACAGAGAACAATGTACTGCTGATCAATAATTAGAATGATAAATGCCTGCAGAGTTGTTCTGTCACATTATAGTGACAAACATTGATTGAGAGATGGACTTCCAGTGACAGCTGTAATTTTTAAAACATAGGTAGTAGCTATGTGTATTGAGTACACAGGCTTACAAAGACATTTTTGCTTTGAAATCACTTAAAATCAGAATGATGGGAAATTGTTAAACTGAGCAGGTGTTTACCATAGAAAAGGCAGTCTCAATTACGTGAAAAGAGATTAAATCCTCTGGGAAAACTTATTTAAAGTGCAAGATGTAAACTCTCTGCAAAATCTTTCTTTATGTCCACCCATACTGAGGCAACATTGGCTTCTCCTTAGGAAGGAAACACTTTACAGTCTGGGGCATGAAAAGTGAGGGCTGCAATGTGTAAAGCGCTGAATTGAATAGAGCTGTGATTGAGGATACTTAAGACAAGTGAAAAGTCTTGTTTGTCTCCTGTGGAAATGAAGACAACTGGTTTTGTATAGGTGGTTGAGAAGTGACATGTTTCAGCCTAGCAAAATCCTATGTATTTTCTCACTTACCAATACAGATGCCATAAACTCTTACCCTGCTTGCCTTGTGGCAGAGCGCATAAGGAGGAGCTCTTAGAGGCCATTGAAATCTAGCTGTGGACCTTCTTCTTTTCATAAAGCAGTAATAAATCAGCAGTAATCTTACCAATGAATCCACATCACTAATCCGCATTTATGGATTTGCATTATAAAATCGTAGAATTGTTTAGGTTGGAAAAGACCTTCAAGATCATTGAGTCAAACATTAACCTAGCACTGACAAATGCACCACTAAACCATGTCTCCCAGTGCCATATTTGCACATCTTTTAAATACCTCCAGGGATGGTGACTCAATGACTTCCCCTGGGCAGCCTGTTCCAGTGCTTGACAAGCCTTTCAGTGAAGACATTTTTCCTAATACCCAATCTAAACCTCCCCTGGCACACTTGAGGCTATTTTCTCTTGTCCTAACACTTTTAACCTGTGAGAAGATACCGGCCCCCATCTCACTACAACCTCCTTTCAGGTAGTTGTAGAGAGAGTGATAAGGTCCCCCCTGAGCCTTCTCTTCTCCAGACTAAACAACCCCAGTTCCCTCAGCCATTCCTCATAAGAGGAACCCACTCATAAGAAGAGACCCTTCACCAGCTTCATTGCCCTCCTCTAGATACAGTCCAGCACCTCAATGTCTTTCTTGTAGTGAGGGGCCCAGAACTGAACACAGTATTTGAGGTATGGCCTCACCAGTGCTGAGCACAGGGGGATGATCACTGCCCTGGCCCTGCTGGCTATGCTGTTTCTGATACAAGCCAGGATGCCGTTGGCCTTCTTGGCTGCCTAGGCGCAAACTGGCTCATGTTCAGCTCCACCAATCAGCACCCTCAGGTTCTTTTCCGCTGAGCAGCTTTCCAAACGTGTAGTGTTTCATGGGGTTGTTGTGGACCCAGGTGCAGAACCTGGCATCTATGCTGTTTCTGATACAAGCCAGGATGCCGTTGGCCTTCTTGGCTGCCTAGGTGCAAACTGGCTCATGTTCAGCTCCACCAATCAGCACCCTCAGGTTCTTTTCCGCTGAGCAGCTTTCCAAATGTGTAGTGTTTCATGGGGTTGTTGTGACCCAGGTGCAGAACCTGGCATTTTGCCTTGTTGAACCTCGTACCATTGGCCACAGCCCATCGATCCAGCCTGTCCAGATCCCTCTGCAGAGCCTTCCTATCCTCCAGCATATCAGCACTCCCAGCCAACTTGCTGGTGTCATCTGCAAACTTACTGAGGGTGCACCCAATCCCCTCATCCAGATCATTGATAAAGATATTAAACAGAAGTGACCCTAATACTGGACTATCCCTCAAACATTTTCATGTTGCCTTCAGGTTTATCTCTGGCTAGCCTGGTTTTATCCCTTACTCCTTCAAATCTAGTTTAAAGCTCTTTCAACAAGCCCTGCTAACTTATGTGCAAAGTTCCTTTTCCCTCTTTGGGACAGGTACACCCTGTCTGTTGCTAGCAGGCCTGCTGTCGTGTAAATTGTCACATGATCAAAACCCCCCCAAATTCTGTAAGTGACACCAGGCTGTGAGCTGGCTCTTCCTGTTTTTTCCCTCATCATTCCCTGCAATTGGAAATATAGAGCTTAACACTACTTGTCCTCCCAATCCCTTAACTGGTCGCCAACGTAGGATAATGTCAGTGAGAAGCATCACAGACTCTAGGTCACTTAAAAATTATGTAGACCATCAGGGCTACCCAGTTTTAGGTATTCCTAGTGGGACTGAATAGGTGTCTGGGATTTCTTCTGATAATAGTCCCAACCAGTTCCACCCTATATTTCATTTTATGTAAATCCCTCTGCTAGGATTGACATTTCTGTTTATGTCCTAGCTAGTATAACAGAGGAACTTAATGTATAATGAAGGAAAGGAATGTCTGAATTCTCCAGTTAGAGCCAGAAAATTACTTACCAAGGCTTACTTTCTCATGCGTTTAGAGTGTAGGAGCATGTCACATGAGGGAAGGATAGTTGACAATACTGGTTGTCATTTGGAAGTTTTTTAATGTTAGGAATAATATAAAGTAATAATTCTGCCAGAGTTCCCTGCCATAGATTTTGGCTTATCTCGTTCTCATTACTCACCTGCAGCTCATGTCATATTTTACTGAGTTCCTTCATATTCCAGTTACTCCCTGTGAATCCCCTGTGTCTCCTGCCACCTCCTGGCTAGAGGAATGATACTACCAATGGCAATAAAAATCCTTGAACAGAATAAATTCCCTATGAGTACTTGGAGTAACATCCAGATAAAAGCTGTGGTGGATGCCCCTTAGGGTGTGTTTTTTAACAGCCTGAGACAGAGGGTTGCTCAGTTATCCAAATTCTAATTTTCTTCCTACCATGCACAGTTCCAGAATATTCTTTCTTCAGGAAGCCTTGCTGAGCACTGCCTTCCGAACCTTTCTGACTACAGATTTTGCAATAATTTGAAAGCAGTGTACAGCTTAGCTGATAACCAAAACTGCAGGTGATGCTTCTGAAGCCCTCATTTAGATTCAGGAGTACAGATTTACATAAGGACAGCTTTGCAAGTTCACCTTTTCCTTTTCTAATTAACCCCTGCTTGCATTATACTTTGCATGGGGATTTAGTACCTGTTTTACTGATAAGTTTTGACAAGCTTCTTATGTTAATTAGATATAAAAGGTGATGGTAGTCAAGGGAAGTTTCAAAGTGGCAATGTTTTTGCTTTGTGAATCTCTATTTTGAAAGCCATGGGGGTAACACTTGATTTTAGTAAATGCAGAACCTATAAAATCTTCATTGCTCCTTCTAAGACTTTACAAAATAATGTTTCTTTCTTCTGTGATCTTTGTAAGAAATTATATTCATGGTATAAGCAGAAAACATTGGGAACTTCAAAAGAGTATTTACCTTTACTTATTTTTAGGTTCGGACGGATGCTCAGATGCATTCCTACAGAATGTAATTATATCATAGTCTACATTGAAGAAATGTTTTGGAAGTCACCTTGTCTAGCCCCTGCTTAAAGTAGGGTTAAATGTAATGTCAGAGCAGGTTGCGCAAAGCCATTCTCAGTCGAGCTTGGAAAACCTCCAAGGATGGAGACACCCAGACTCTCTGGCCAATCTGTTCCCACATTGAATCACCATCACTATGAATTTTTCCCTTGCATCCAATTGAAATTTTCCTGCAACTTGTGACTGTCAACTCTTGTCTTTTCAGTGTGCACTTCCTGGGAGAGTCTGATTGTTCATATCCTCCCCTTTAGGGAGCTGAAGATAGCAATTAGATCTCACCTAGACTTCTCTTTTTCAAGCTAAGCAAACCTAGATGCCCCTCTCTTCATCATCATGCTCCTATCTCTAGTCCTTTTGGTGGTTCTCACAGCTTTATCACAAGTGATACAATAAATAAGTAATGCCTGACACTTTTTGCCAGGTTTAGGTATGAATGCAATTGAAAAACATGACTTTAAGACATTAATTTCTGGAATATTTCATTTTTGGAGAAATTTTTTTCTGACTTCTTGTTATAATGTTCGAAGTCCTGTGCCCTTTTTTATATCCAGATTCTCTTCTTTTTCTTTTTCCTCGCCTTCTTCATTCCTTTTATCTTCTCTCATCCAACTTGCAAGCAGAAACTGGAGAGAGGAGGGGGAAAGGGTATAAGAGACAAGAAGAAAACAGTACATCCACTTTAATTCTCTATTCAGGTATAAAAATATTCTGCAAACATTTTCAATTTCTTTATCGAAAACGTTTCAACCAGCTCTAGCAGTTTAGCTGGAAATTGCCTAAGGTAATTCCATCATGATCAGGAAGATAGATATCCTCATATCATGCACGTTTCCCTAGGTATGATGTTTGGCAAATAAAAGAAAAATTGTGGCAGATGAAAGTAACATGTCCTTTCTCAGTTCTCATTGTCATTTATTAGCTGGAACAGAAATGGTTGATTGTTTTTCATACTTTCTTTTTTTCTTTTTTTTTTATTTCTGATCTTTCCCTCTTATTTAAAAGGAATAAAACCAATTGGGCTGGAAACCCTCTCACAGTCTCATAAAATGCCTCTGCACTATACTGCACATTTTCTTCTACATTCTGTTGGTTCTTATAGCATATTTCATATAGGAAAGCTTTGGGAAATGTAAACCATGATTGCAGTATATTCACTTTTGCTCTTGAGAGACAGTGTATTTAAACAAGACTCATGCCATGATTCCGAAGACCTATTTCTAATCCTGTCAATGTCTCATTTTATGACTTTGGGTGAAACTTCTCTCTGCCCTTCAGGCTACTCATCTGTTATATAAGAACAGAAATACGAAATACTTTAGGGGCATTATGAAACTTAACCAATATCTGTAAACTTCTCTGAGATGCTCAAAGGAAACGTGTTAATGAAATGGACAGTTTCTCCCAGTGTACATATACCCTATCAACAAAAACCTGTAATATAAGCCTGTCCTGGGTTCAGCTACAGCAGTCATTTTTTCTCCTTCTTAGTAGCTGGTGCAGTGCTGTGTTTTTGACTTTCAGCCTGGGAACAATGCTGATAACACCGATGTTTTTAGTTGTTGCTAAGTAATGTTTACTCTGACCAAGGACTTTCTCAGTCTCATGCTTTGCCAGAGAGGAGGGGAAGCCGGGAGGAAGCAGAGGCAGGACACCTGACCCAAACTGGCCAAAGGGGTATTCCATACCACAGCGCGTCATGCCCAGTATAGAAACTGGGGGGAGTTACCCGGAAGGCCAGATCGCTGCTCGGGTCGGGCTGGGTATCGGTCGGCGGGCGGTGAGCGGTTGTGTCCTTTTCCCTTGTTATTCCTCTTATCATTATTATTGGTAGCAGTAGTGATTTGTATTATACCTTAGTTACTGGAGAGCTGTTATCTCAACTCGTGGGAGTTACATTCCTCCAATTCTCCTCCCCATCCCGCCGGGAGCGGGGGGAGGAAGGAAAAGGGGGGGAGTGAGCGAGCGGCTGCGTGGTTCCAAGTTGCCGGCTGGGCTTGAACCACGACAAAGCCTTATCCTGAGGTTGGAAATAGGGATCATATGCTACACATTTTGTTTAATTTACTGTCCTCTGTCTACTAACTACATGAGTAGAGACTATCACTGCCCAGTTTTTCCAGTTCATGTGCTTTTGATAGCAAATGCAAACAGCGAAGAAAGCATGGTCTGACATTGATCCTGGGGCTCCACTGGGCTGCCCACTTACCAAAGCTAGGATTTGCTGGTTGTTTGCTGACTTGCCATCAACCCAATATATTGATTTGTCATCTCTCTTATTGGTTTTGTACAAAATGGCAGAGTGAAGTAAAAGAAACTCCAAACTAGGATGCCCTCAGTATGAGGAGGAGCCCACTGGAGTGCAAGGTGTAAAGAAGAGGTGAAGAAGCAGGAGAAAACTATCCAACTGAAGACATTTTATGACATGAGTACTTTCTCTGTCACAGTGAACCACTGAGTACCTAGGCCAATAGGGTAGCCAAAGACAGGTATCATTTAGTCTTTCTCCTTTGCTAAAACTCTCATATGCAATAGTTTCTAGGTACTTGTCACTAGTGGATAATTTTTTTTAAGTTTTCTAGAGATGACCTCGTACTGGTGTTGAACATACATTAAAAAGATATATTTGTTTATCATTAACCTTCACATGACAATGCTGTTACTTGAAAAAAAATGTGCATTTGGAGCCACACACACACAGTTATTTACATCTGTGTTTATATTTCTCTGTTTCTTGCAATCTTGGGGATTAAATTTATCAATATGATAACACTGGCCAGAAAAAAACAGATTAATTTTTGATAAAATTGCTGGATAACAGTTTAGCTTGAAGGGCATTTTCCAGATGTGGAATGCTCATAATTCACCATAATTAACTGGAAAGCCTGTGATTTTCTAGAATTTTGCATAGGTTTGCAGCATTTACAGAAAACAGACATTTCATAGCTCAGGGCTTTCATAGCTTCCTCTAATCATGTCAGTGGAACAAAACAGCTTATTACAACGTGCCTTGAAGTATATAGAATATGTATATATCGATCAACAGGTATTAATCTTCTTTCACAAATTTGTAGTTACATGATTAGATCCTATGCTAGATGCCAAATGTAGATACTTTTCCACATTTATTGCAAATGCTCTGAAACTGACCTGGTTAAACTCAATGTGCAAGTGCTAAACCCACGAACTACTGCCACCTACTGCTGTATTTCTTCAGGAAATATTATTGGAGTATAGCTTACAGCACGTTTGCACTTGCCCAGAAAGATAACTGACAGGTGGAGGTCACCTTCTGAAATAGGTGAATTTTCAGTCCTCTTTACCAAAGTGTCTGCCTGCAAACATGAGTGGCACTGACAGGGATGATTGCTGACCTTTTTGTGGGGGTCTCCCAGATCATACCTGTTCTGTTTTACAGTCTGCTTCCTCTGAAATTCTTATTTTGCTTCTGCAGGCCACTAAAACCTCTTCCAGTTACTCACACTGTCAGCCTCCATTCTTCTCCAGACACAGAAAGTGCGCTTGTCCCTATTTTCTAACAACATGCTCATATAGGGTTGCTGAAGTCTCTTCTTTCGGATTACCTTCTCTTCCAGTTCCACAGCATGTCAGTCATTTTGCTTAATGGGATTAACATTGTTTGACCTTCTTCAGCATTGGTTAAGTGCACTTGCCTCATCATTTGCCTTATTGCCACCTGTCCTTCAGTTGCAGATAGGGCTAATCCAAGTTACACAGCTTCTCCAAGTAAGACAGCATTCAGATAGAAACCATTCTTGGAAAAAAGATGTGCAAGGACAGCAAAAATCTTCTAGAACACTGATCTAAGTTACCCTTTACATGCAAAGACTGTCATTTAAATCAAAGAAAGCAAATTAAATAATAACAAAGTTTTAGTTTAAATAGCCAAGCTATGAACTGAAGAAAACTGAAGTATAGCAGCTTGATGTCTGCATTTTCCTCTGCCTTTTTCTTTTTTTTTTTTTAATGATGGTGACAGTTTATTTCAAATCTAAAATATTTTATTGAAATAATGTAAGGATTTATGTGATATGGTCCCATGCTGGTTCATCTCTTCTAGCAAACCCTCTTCCCAGCTGAGATGTGGGCAAAAATGCGGATCTAAGTGTTCAAATAAATTACATCAATGGTATAATGTACACAGCTTTTAAACGAATGGTGATTTCAGCTCCTAGTCTGATGTCTGCATACATCTTACTCCTTACAGTAATTCAGGTTATATTTAGTTGGGTTTATAATGCACTTCATTTAGATGCTTTATTTATCCAAAGACCTGAAGCCAGGAGAACTCAAATGGGAGAGATTTGGAAAGATGAAGAGATATGGCAAAACCATATAAGTGGAGGATCTAGAGGTTTATCCATGGAAAATATCAATTGATGTGCAGAAATTCTTTAATCTTAAAGATTACAAGGCAATTCAAGCCCTTACTTCAGTTCTACTCACAGCTCAGTAACTACTGCTCCCTTCTTGAAGTGAACAACTACTTCCCCTTCTTTCTGAGGGTCGCATTACAGCGATCTGTGTACATCACACATTTCGTTTATCTCTGCATCCTCTGCAGAAGCACAGTGAGTGAAAAAGAGGCAAGAAAATCAGAAATTAGGGAGGCTTCTGGCAGAGGCACATGCAAATGAACACAAAGAAAGCTAATGAATAGCGATAGAGAAGGAAGAAGAGTAGATGAGAGGGGCCAATAGACTAAATAACCAGACTTGTGGTACCTGGCAAAGTGGCTAGCAAGATGAGAGTGTTGCCTTTTATAAACAAGATCTTTGATGTGAGATATGAAAAAGCTGGAAATCCTGCCCCAGTACTTACCCAAAAGATTGCTACTTTTCTTAACCTGATAAGGATGTATTTAGCCTGCTGCCTGTAGCACGCTAAGTAGTTCATCTCACTGGCCCCCATTGCCATCTGCTCTGAAGAGCCTCCCTCATTGTGTCTTTTCCTGTTATCTGAAGTCTGTTCACATGATAGGGGAAATTGGGATGGTAGGTTCACAGCCACAGTGAAGTGTTGTCAAGTGGACTCCATAAAAATGGAGAGGGTTTTGGTGTCACTAGTCGCAGAAGGAGATGTGTGGTGGGGTTCAGGAGATAATAGGGACCTTTGTTTCAGAAATGCACTCCAGGCCTGAAATTAAATACTAAACAACATAAAACCACCCACGGAATGCAGGTTTGTAGAAAAGACTGCTACAGGCTGTGGACCTTACTGAAGGGCAAGAGGCAATAATGAGTTGCTCCGGCCAGTAAATCATACAGATCACATTCAGTTATACATATTGGGCACTTATTCTGTTTTTTATTCTTTTCTTATATTTGATATATCTCAGGACATTTAAGTGACTTAGTTAACTACAAAAGCCTTATTCTTTTATCAGAATCCTGAATAGCTCTTTGTATTTTATGACAAGGACTTGCACAGATTAATTAAGATTGTATTTAAAAGTGAGTCAGTAACTTCTTTGCATTGTCTCTCATTTCCAGCTTTTCAGTTTGTGACCCTTTCATTTGTTTCTGGTTTGTGAGACAAGATTTAATTTTCCAGATGAACTTCTGTGTGTTGCTACTTATTTTGGATGTTTTGCCCAGTATCTTCCGTAAGACAATAATGAAGGGAAGTTTGAAGTTCCTGCTATTTATACTGCATTTGAAATGGACTTGATTCTCACTTGAATTAAAGGATCGTGTGTATTTCCATTGTTCTTTTTAATGAAATAGCATTCAAGATATTATTTGAACATTTCCATTGCATGGCCAGCTTTATTCTCCAAAAGTCTTTGCTCATAATTCCTACTGAGCCCTTCCTGAGGCTGGATGACAAGTACAAGGCACAGCACTAGAGGTATAAGTCACCCTCTGAAATTATTCATTTTATTTTCAGTCTCTTTCTTATTTACTACTGAGCTGATCCTTGCTTTTCTATGTGTCTGTGGAGGAAGATGTTGTTCCTTAAACCATGCTTATTGCTTTACCATAAAAGCCTTTGCGTGTGAACCGCCAAAAACAGAACTTTCTGGGTAACAAAGGAAGGGGAAACAAATTCTGTTTGGAGGCAGACTGGCTTCAAAACTTTTTTGACAGTGAAATATTACATGGTAAATTGCAATATGTGCATGTATTTCTTAAGGGTTAGTGACTAGACGTATACTTGAAAAGATGAAATTATGGTGCCTGCTTCCCTTTTGAGGTACTAAGCCATTTAAGTTCTGTTTTTCCTACCATTTCAAAACCATTCAAAAGAATCCATGTAATGCAGTCATAAAAGTATTACTCTCCTTTTTTCCTTTCAAGTTTAAAGGAGTCTAGAATTTAACTTTGTTAATTTTCTAGAAAGCTAGAGAAGGAATGATGTCCTATGTAGGAGACCAAACGAATTGGGTGGAATACTATTTCTTGTGAAAGGCTTTAGCTCTGGTGGAATTTTGATTGCTTTTAAGAGGTATTTGTAACCCTTCCCCTTCTTGCCATTAACATTAATCTAACCTTCTCACCCACCACACATCCAGCAACAAACATCTGACTTTTAAATCAACAGACCAGCTACCTATTAGCCCCGTAATCACGGAGAGACTGTCACAACAGTTGCAGCATCCTAATGCTGGATCCCATCAGAGGAAAAGGCCCTTGTACTCAGATCATAGGCCAGAGAATTGCTGGTGAATACCCATGTGTTAGCAGGACACCTGAATCAAATTACATTCCTGTAAGAGATGCCCAGAGAGAGACATATCTCATTAACTATACATGTAAACTGGGACCCAACAACATCTTTTGAGGTTCTGTATTGCAACCCATGGTTTTCTGATGCTGTCAGCAGCTTTGTAGTTCAGCACAGTGGCAATCTAATTAAAATGGCCATCAAAGCAGAGCTGAATTATATTAAATGGATCACATTAATGTCATACTTAATTTAGTGGTTTGATGTTGAAGATGTTTATTACTGTCCTTTGCTAGGTTTTGAACTTCTGGACAACAAGTTTTATAAATGATATTTGCATCTCAAGAAATATAAACACACTGTTTACATATTTGATAGCTCTTCTGTTTTCTCATTCTCCACTTGATATGTTGCAGCTGGGTTGCCATCTACCTCTTAGTTGCCTCTTCAGAACATCCTGAGAAACTTTAAAGGGGTAGGGCAATGGCAACAGCTTCTGTTTTTTGTCTCTGTCCTTTATAGGGTTTTTTTTGGGTCTAATTGCACAAGTCAGTCCTGTCTTTTCCATTTTGGAGACATGGTGGGATGTTTGGATCTTTCCCGTTAACCTGCAGTGTTCTGGCTGCTGTGCACTAAGATTAAGGAAGGCTGAATTATAATCTTTGATAGAAGTAGCCTGCTATTTCTAGAGGTCAGATGAGATGAGAAGGGAAGTTTTCACGTTCAGGCACTGCAGAATTACTTCTCTGTTCCCAGAGCTGTTCCTTCTTGTGCAATAGGAACAAAAAAGAAACCTGTCACTAAAACCCACACATACAGAGAAGAAGGAGAAAATAAAGGTATTCTAGAAGGGTCTCATTACTTCTTTTTTTTTTTTCTCTTTTACAGATGGATGTGTTTTTATTTTAAAGCATAGATAACAGTTTTGTGAAATATAATGGAGGAGAACATAAACCTAGGTAAGAAAAAACTATTTTACTAAACTACATTCAAACCACAATTGTATATAAGCATATACATTGCCGATGTATACATTGCCTTACAGTAAAATAACATCTAACATGTCTAAGTCTCAGCTGAATGTTAGAATATCATATTTTTCAAGTTCAGGATATTAGAATGTCAGAATCTGTTACTCCAGGAAAATCATCGAGAGCTAGTCTCGTTTGTTATTTAAAGGATAATTGAGGAAAAAAACCCCATGACTTTTAAGAACTACATATGTGTCTCTGAAAGGGAGGGAGTCTTTAATTTTGAGCAAGTTAATTTTTTTTGTCATGAGAAGGATTATGTGGAATTAGTAGTTCACTGAGACTGTTCACTAAGAGGAACAGAGGCATGCTTAACTCATATGAATTAGTCTACTGTAGTACACTAGCACAGCAAGTCAGGCTTGTAATAAGCATAGACTGCCTTTCCAGAACATTGAGCTTAGATGTGAACAACTGTTGGACATTTTCATTATATCTATAACAGTAATTGAAAACAGAAGATTCCTAGAGGCTGTATCTCAATCATCTGTACTATAAAATTATGACAATGGTATCTGATATGCTTTAAGACCAAAGCCCAAGCATTGCTACTTCTTCGGGGTTTTTGGGGCAGAAAATGTACTTACTACAACCCCGAAATTTTCCATGGGAATGTATCATTTCAGCTGTATCATTCACAAGTATTTTGTTAGCAAAACAAAACAAAAGAATTATTGCTTTCTGGCTGAATTGATCTTAATTGAAGTGTTTTGGTTTGGTTTGGTTTTTTTGTAGAGTGTGTTTTTTTGTGGTTTTTTTTTTTTTTGTTCATTTGTTCTTTGGTTTGGTTGGGGTTTTTTTTCTTCATTTTTTGTTTGGGGTTTTTTTAAAGCTGTTTGAATGAGCTTAGGTTACAAAAAAGGAAGGTGTTTTCATTACCTTTGTGAACTATACTTTTGGCAGTTCTCAGGAACATCCTGTCAGAATTCTGCAGTCAGATTAAAGGAGAAACCAATGGTGATTTTTCTCTTCATCTGATTTAATTCTTCTTCTGTGTGCAGCCTGTGTACAATTTATTTATTTATTTATTTATTCTTTACCAAAGACTGCATTTTTGCTCTGATCTCATTGATTAATCCTGCAGAGTGAAATTTTCTCTTTGAACTAAAAAGGATTCATCTAACTGTTGAAAAAACAGTAATTTTAGCTCCCCTACAAAGATATCCTTCCATTGCCAGTACCACTGCCATATGGTTGCTCTGGAGAAATATTAAGCACACAGGCTGACTAACTACTGAGATAGAATATACCAGTTTCTATTTGGTTAGTAGTACTTTTTCCTGATCTACAATTTGGTAGTTTTAACTGTAGTAGGAAAAGAAACAAATATGCTCTCCTTTCTGCAATCACAAACAACTTCAGCTGTTTGTACTTCATAAAGAGAAATTAAGGTGGGCTTCTCTTTCCTTCACAGTTTGTTTGCTTCTTGCTGGTGTTTTTTAGTTTGCTTTGTTTTTAGACTTGTCAATTTTGGATGCATTTGTCAAATACATATGCTCTGTAGTAGTCTCTAAAACATACCAGTTTTCATGTGATAGTGTGCTTACATGGTTTTCTGTATGTACAGTCCTATCCTTTGGGAGGGGGTATGCTCATGCTCTGTGTGTCCACAGAAAAGACCAGATTTTGATAAGCTGTAGAGAAAGAAGTGGTCCCTAACAGTGTCCCATTCTAATAGATCTGCCAGGGAAACCATGTTTTTTTCTCAGGAAAAAATGCCTCTTGGCATCATCTTGAATGGCAAGTAAAAACACATGAGGAGTAGAATTTAACTACTCTTAGTCATTATCCTTTTGCACTTTCAGCGCCTTTTGGGGTAATCATATTACTTCTGCTTTGCATTCTAGACGCGGTGAATATATAGTACTGCATGTGAACTGTGGTTGGATCCTGTCCTACAAAGATTACATTTCTCATTGCAGGTAAGTAGGCAGCAAGGACTAGTGAATGACCACAACAAGACCCAGAAGTTTCAATGATTCCCTTTTCTGATATTTTTTCCTGTAAGTAATGCTAGCACAAATAAAGTTCCAACTTATCACTAGCTACCAACACCCTGATTAGCCTCCCATAGCCCACTCAGTATAAAACAGCTGCTCCACTAGGTGATTTATTTCATAATCTTCTTATAATTTTATTGAAGACAAGTGTCCTTGAATCCAGTGCCTTCTGCATTGATAAATCTGACACCTCTCTACCCTTTGATGACTTTCTTAGACAAATTTCTGAGGTAAGTGTAGCAAATGTGTTAAAAGATAGAACATTTTTCCCTTTAAGAGGTAGGAAACTAAGCATTGAATTTAAGTTTTCTGAAATGTGTCTAGGTGTACGCTGAGGGAAAACAGCTGAAATACTAGGAGTGTTATGCTATAATACAACAAAGAACTAAGTAGGAGTAATCAGAATATTCTGACATGAACTGACACATTTGGCTCTAACAGAAACCAGTGCAATGAGACTCCCCTTCTCCCTGTCAATGCCTACAAGGGTTATGTTGCACTGCTTCTTACAATTTTTCTCTGAGGATTTCCAGATACTTTATAAACACAGACAAACCAAGACTCGTAAAGCGATAGCTCTCTGTACTGCAACCATACATATAATCTGATTTCTTTACATATGTTGTAATAAGTCTCACAGAAACTGGTCTGGAAAGTGCTCTTGTAGGTAGCAGCTGTCCTAGCCCATGCTGGTGGCGGGGGATGTTGGGCTTCTGAGGGTGACAGCAAGCATGCTTTTGACACTGCATTCCCACTTCTCTGCAGTAACAGTTTCACTGATTAAGTTTGCCACTGTATGCTTATGTTTGCTTTCTGTGGTCAAACAAGCTTGAGGCAGGATCCAGGTAGCCTGATAGTCAACTGATAAAATGACTAGCTCTCTTGAGCCTTTTCTTTTCCATCCTCATTAAACTGCCACTTAAAAGAAAAGTTATGCATTTAAATTACAATACTGCTTTATCAGACTCATTAGTTTTATAGTCCTACCTAATTAACCTCATATTGCTGAGTCAAGATTTTGACCACAGCTCTGTCTAGTTACTTCAGCCACTGTCCCATGGCTGTGATGTAATTAAGCATTAAAGCTCAAATTGCTAATATCAGTATGCCAATAGGGCATGTCTTAGAATGACTATATGGCATGAAATCCAATAATGCACTTCTGGACATAGCTTATTAATGGTACATGGATGGAAAACAGCTTCTAGAGACAATTAGTGGACAAAATGCATACAGATAATTCAATGTTGTTGTCACAAATAGTTTAAAAAGCTGACTGTTCAGATGTTTGCATATCACCAGCACATGTGCTGGAAACCGCTGCATGTGAGTTATGCTCACCAAAGCCCCTACCATCAGTTTCCTCTGGGTAGTGAGTACACAAGGCCATCAGGTCATTTGTGTTATGGAGCTTCTCATGGCTAATGATGAAACCTGTGCAACACTGGGTTACACCCAGCACCTACAGAGTTCTCCTTGCTAGGTCCAGTAGCCTGAAGCTACTTGAAGTGGGAATAATTATCTGTAATGAAATCCTGTTCTTCTCTAAGTAATTACGGCATATCATACCACTACACGAAGTTCTATCGCATGTCTCCCGTAGCACTAGTAAATTCCCAGCCTACTGTGTTTATCCAGTGCTGTTTTTTCCAGCACTGCTGGAAACTTGTGTATAATTTTTATGATTATTATAATTACAAATTATTTCATGCTCTGTGATTATGGAAATATTTTCCTTTTGATTTGAAATAGATATGATTAATTACATCATTCCTCATTGTCTCATATGGTAAAATACTCTTCTTCCTTAATAAAGGAAGAAGTTAGAAACTTCTGGGCTTTCTCCTTGATTTAAGGTACAGGTCACAGAGGGATTCTCTTTTCTTTGTTTTAACTACTACAGAAATATCTATAAACGCTTGTGCTTTCCAGAATTATGTTCAAAATCAATGTTCTGTTGTGACGAGAAAAGAGCTTGAACAAGGAAAGAAAGTGGCTTCCTGCAAGCAGGTAGCCTACAGTGGTAAGACAGGATAACTAGGAAAGAGCTGAAGTTCAGATCTGCTGTTGGTTTATTTTTTTCCTTTGCTGTATGCAAATAAGCACTGAAGAGCAATTTTTGAAACATCCCAGGTTATTCCCGAAACTCAGCTTAATCGTGTTGTGCTTTTAAGTCTCTTGTAGACCAATGTTGATTCTGAGCTCTTTCAATCTCATAAGGTTCCAGTTACATCTGACTGGAGAAAAAAAATAAAAAGACATTTTCAGTCTCCTGAGAAAAATGTTCTCGCAAAGTACCTTCACAGAATGTGAAACATACTGATAGGACTGTAATCCCTTTGGAACCAGAAGCAGTAAAGGTTGTCTTACAAAACACAGTTGGAAAGAAGAGAAACAGACACTTTAAATCACCCACTGACACGCAACAGGACTGTAGTAATTTCTGGGGGAAACAGGAGTCTGAAGTTCATTTCCTGTGTCTGCTTGGGTATTCTCATGGCCACCTCTGCTTTCCCTAGAACAAGGCTAGCTGAACTAATTGAAGATGGATCACTTTTGTGGCAAAGTTGGGAACGTTGGGGCCAGGAGCTGGGAGAAGAAGCCTGTAGGATAGGATTTCTCGCTAAACTAATGGCTATGTTGCTCACATGAAGAAATACAGGTTTTGCTCTCTGCCCTTCCAACATGACCAAAAGAAAAGTGGTAAATAAAGGCATTGGACAAACCTTGATAAAATATGGTTACTTTATAGAAAAGTAATTCAAGCGGTGATATTTAGAAGGTCAGTGTCTCTTCTAGTGCCTCTGTTTTGTCCCATGCTAGGAAGTATCAGTAACAGAAAAAATAGTTTCTAAGGAGAGTAGAAAGTTGAACTAAAAAGAGCGAGAATGGAGACAAAATTGAAATAGCTTGAAGAGAGTTATCTAGCATTACTGAGGAAATTATTTAAGAGATAGCTTCATAGCAAATAATTAATTTGCCTTAAAACTGAGGGGTTTCATGAGTGAAACAGGTCAGATTAAGCTAGCTTTTGAATAAATTATATTAAAGTTTTATGTGTTTTGCCTCTTAAAATAATAGTTTAAGTTAGAAAGAAAAATGTTAAATAAGTAACATAGTGGGAATAACATTTACATTAAGATTACATTTAAACACATCAAAGATGGAAATCATGCACAGTTTTAGAACTGACTTAATTCTCAGGGCAGTCAACACTATGAATTAGGGTTGCTTACAAGAATGACTTCAGAAGTCAGAGTCATTCACGATGAAGAGTGTGGTGAGGGAAGAAGAAAGAAGTGCTTCACAGGGTGGGAAGATGAGATGGAAAAGGAGAGGAAGGCAAGAAGAAAAAGAGGGGCAAGCAGAGCTGAGGAAAAGAAGCTCCTAAGTAGCTAAGCAAGTGAATATTGATATGTGTAGTAGACTCTGTTGGGTCTGCATATCAAAATGTACTCATAGTGAGACCTTATGGTGTTTACCAGCAGTTTCAGAATTGCCGTTAACACTGTTCAGGATTCCTCTCTGTGCCAGGCAGCTATTGCCCCAGGTAAATGACACCACAGGGAGAGATCCAGGGGGAACCTCACAGATACATACCTCCTCTGCAATACAGAGTGAAATGGGAGCTGCCTGCAAGGGCAATGGAAATATTTTTCCAAAGAATCCTCCATTGGACAACTACAGCCTGCATATGTAGGTAGTAGTGCAGACGCAGTAATGAAGGCTGTAAAATATCTCCTCAGTTTAGAAAAAAAGGAGTAAAAATATGCTTTTCTTATTTAATCTTCTCAGTATATATCTCAAAAGTCCTGAGCTAGGTGCTTGAAGCCTTTATTGATTCTCAACAGAAGTGAACTTGCCACGCTGACATGCATACAGTTGCAAGCAGGTGGGTGTTTTGCTGTTTTCATAAAGCATAAAATAGTCTAGAGAGCTAGACATCTTGTTCAGCATTTCTGAAGGTTTCAGATGAGTACAAAACTGACTGCTCAGCTTGTTATTAAATCATAAAAGTGTGCTTATACAGTATGGACTATGTATGCACAGATTTTTTTCTGTCCTGATTACCTATAAAGCTAGGTAGCCTTCTAGCCATATATATGGGCAATGAAGGCTTAAAGGATACAGCTCTGGTAGCATATTCACAGAACTAGGATAACTATTCATATTTGTGAACATAGATGCCTGAAAATGCATTGTGAATTCCATGCACAAAAGCTAAAATTAATGCCTTATGCCATCATACTACCCAGTTGGCGAACCACTGTCCTGCAGAACCTGATGATAGAAGAGCCTTCATTTTGCTTCATCAAAGCTCAGAGCTACAATGTGGGTTCTAGGCACATGGGTATTTCATCCTCAGTGATCCTTTGGCCTTTGATATTTCTCCCGCTGTGTTAACCATAGTGGAGGACTCAGTGCCAGAGCAACTGCGCAAAACCAACCTTTGTCACATATGGTAGCAACAGCCTACAGTCATCTGATGATTAAAGAATTTCCATCACTATGCAAATGTAGCATCTCGAGACTACCTTCCAAGAGGCTGAAAAATACATTCCCTTTATCAGTCCCTTGAGCAACTACTACTGCCATCACTAAATTGCGTTACAGATGCTGCCTGGCAGCATAGCAAAATTAGAGGTTTCTCTCACTGTAGGGTGTCTTGATGTATGGTTCTGGATATACAGCTTGTACTTGTGGCTCAGAAATAAAGTTTTCAACATAAGAAAGGATAGTGGAGTGCTGAAATGGGTGACTGTCTGAAAAATACTTCTGAATCTTTTTTCTTCATGCATACAGTCTAAGAATAGTTCTGCTAGATTTTCAAGTATAGCAGAATAAAGACAATTTGTAATCTGATGAGTTAGAATTTGAGGACAGATAATCTGGAGTAGTTACCCTGAAATACTTAAGTTTTGCTTTAAATATGGGGGATTTCAATAACAGGTACAATGCATTTATAAATGGTGTTGTTTTTTTAGCTAGTGCTACTGGGGTAATTTTGCTGCAGCTGTACCCTTGTGATTTCAATATTGCATTCAGCTATGAAAAATAGAAAAGGGATCACACACTGAAAAATACCTTAGGCATCCACCTGAATTTCTGTTTTATTTTAAATGAATTTAGTATTGCAAATGCAGGATTTTTTTTCTCTGGTGAAAGTATGTAGGGCACTTAAGAAGGTCACATTTTGGGTTAGCCTTTTTCTAAGTAACCTCAAGGTCTTCAATCTGTATTAAGCATTGGAGGTACGAGTCCAGGTTTTATTCTTTTTCCCCTTATATTTGTTCAGTGCAGAGCTTTTTTTGCTGCCTCAGACCTTCAGGACATGTCAAAATAAACTTATTGGGGCAAGGAGGGATTTTGCTGAAATTGAGTTTTGGGGCATTTCTGAGGTACTCTAGGCATTTAAACCAAGAGAATAATTGAAGCAGTCACATCCTTATTCTAAGGGCATGCTTTCCACTGAATTACTTTGAGTTATCATATCTTCGCACAGCTTTTGCGACCATATTAATTTGACAGACTTTTCAGGAACTTTCCCATAAGATTCTTCCTTCAAAATGTTTGAAGCTTCCAATGACTCAGGTGAGATTTAAAGCAGCAGACCGAATTTTAGTAGCAAAATTTTATGTGTATTAGATACATGTAGCTATGTGCCTTCTGTTCAAGGCCTGTTACTCTCTAGGCTAGCAATAGAAATATTTAGAGCCGATGCTTTTATATCAGCAATGCAAGATGTGTGCTCTGAAGAGTGCAAGCAGGAGTGGGTGCAAAGGCTAAGGAAATGGTTTTGGAGGACTGTGTAGGGCAAAAAGAGACAGATTTGCTCTGTCCTTTGGGGAACTGTCCATGGAGTAATCTATCTCTAAATTACACATGAAATTTCTCTTGAAAAGTGTTATTTGAGTTAAAAAGCTGCTGATAAGCCATAAGGATGGTTCAGGGACCAATGCCTGAGTTCACTCTCTTGTCATCTTTTATTTAGTAGTCAGCCAAGATGCCCAGGAAATCAAATAATATGGTAATCTAAAAACATTACTGGCATTTATGAGCTTTCTTTCCAATGCCAAAAGCACTAACTAACCCAGCAACAAGTACAGTTTTCTGTTACATGATCCAAAGCCTGAACCCTGACTCTATGTTAAACTACAGACACTTCATGTAAATAAGTATGATTAAGGGCTTGGCCTTAATCTTATACATATTTTCTTTCTGTCTTTTCAGAATGTGCAGAACCATTCAGTTTATTGGATGGTTGATGTTTTCTATTTTACAATTCCTGACCTTAATTGTATCCTTGGTACTAATGTTACTACTCTCAGTGTATCAAAGTAATTGTAAACCAGAATATAATGCCTAATCTCAATCTGTTCTTTTGCTGATTTTTTTGACCTGTATGAGATTCTTAAATTGCTTAAATGTAACAACAATCCTAACTCTAAGTTGTATCCTTGGGTGAAAATCTGCTACGAGAAGACAGTAGCAACAACTGTGAGAATTTTTCTATTTGTCTCTGGAAACTCTGAAGAATCATGAAATAAAATAGGCTTTCATGAGTTTAAATTTTTCCAATATATTTCCAGTCACAATCCTTACATTATCATAGCTAGACAATGACAAAAATGAACATACAATGAAAGTCTTCTTCAGAATAAGCACTCCTCCTTACTCTCTAGACTGGGAACAACTCATGAACAGATTAGGGGGTTTAAACTTTAGATTTCTTAACTGTAACCCATAGACCTGAGCTTACTTAAGATAGTTGATTGATATTGATGATAAAAGAGAACATAAAGCCTTAGGTTACAGTCCTAATGTTAATTATATGTTAGCTTCAATCCTACAATAAGAATTAACAGCAGATCTTGTTTACTGGTCACAAACACTACTGTTTAAAAGGACAATGGAGAATCAAGTAATGAGAGAAATCACATTTTAAAAGAGAATATATTTGAATATCCTAGATATGCATAAGTCTTCTTATTATCACCAAAGGCCTTGCAGAATTCAGAAATAAACAGACCACCCAAAAATCTGCATTTCCCAAGCTTCACTCCAAAGTAATGTTAACTGCAATCATACCCAGAGTAGAAATTGCTGGTTTTAGAAATTGTGTATACATTAGACCTTACCAGCACCATCCCTCCTCTAATTTCATTAGACCAGGTTCTTTTGTTCACTTTCCTTTGGGTAGGGAAGCAGTCAAATGCTGCCTCAAAGGATTTAGTAGCATCTCATTTTCCTATGACAAATGTTGTTGCATTGACTCATGTCAAGGAGTGTGTTGAACAGAAACTTCATTACTGCCTGACAGCAGTGATCATGTAGGTAATTCTGTGCAATGGGGACAAATAGTGTTTAAAATGACATAAAAATCAATGACTTACAGGTTGGGGGCTGCCTTCTTGTTTGGCAAGCCCTTGCTCAGTAAAATACTTTTTTTAAACATTCATTTGTGGCTTGCAGTTACTTTTGCAGTATAAAGTTGTATTCAACCATTTGTTGCTCCTTGCTGCCTTTCAATCAATTATTTGAAAGTACTTTAAAGGCCTTAATTGTGTCACAGGGTTAAGCAGTCATGATAATTACTATTGTCACATGAAGGAAAGAAACCTGTCACGTTGTGAGATTTGATAGATACTTCAGATTCCTGTCTTTTTCATTTGTATTTACTTCTCATCTACACTTTTTTAAGGTTTTAATGGAAGTTGTCACAGAGAGAGAAAATTCTGATTATCTGGAAAACAGTCCTCTGATGGGTCTGTAGGAAGTCTTTAAAAAAGATCTAGAGAATATTAGTTTATAGCATGCAGATATGTTGTGCAAAGATTTATAAAATTAACTTTAAAATTAACTTTAAAATTAACTAATTAATGCAAAAAAACCCCAAAATCCAGCACTCCAACATCACCTTTTGTTTGTTCTGATAATTAAAACTAAGTAGACTTACAGAAAGCCTATAAAGCCTATAAAATTAGACATCAGTAAAAAATAAAAGTACAACAATGCACAAACTGACTTGAAATATGTACAGGGTCTCTTAGGTTGCTTTCATCTCAGTGAAGTCATTACATGATGAATATTACACAGCAAGTTAGTAGGAGAAAGAAATACTAATTGCACATTCTATAGTGAAAGAATGAACCCTGAGTATAAATAATACTGAACATTAATTTTATATCTACATGTCTTCAGCTAGCTCCATAGTCTGCTACTCTTTTGACAATACCTTTGTTTAAAGAGATACTGATTAGTACAGTCCTGACATGTCAAAGTTTCCAAGTGATAGCATGTTAAACTATATTATTCTGTTCAGGCTGAGAAAGAGATGAGATAATGAGGTTTCTTCAATCCAAAATTCCAGTTTTAGAAATGAACTTGAAGATTTTGTGCTTTGTGCCATAGAAAGTAATTTGTCTTTTTGTAGAGCACTTGATGGCAGAACTGGTACTTTCAGTTAGGCAGACATAAAGAAGTCTGATTTCAAATATATGAAGGCATAAATCTAGTCTGTGAGAACATCATGCTGACCATCTGGCACTTTGTCTACTCTGTTTTTCAAAGCACTTTCCAAACCTTTTAGGAGTTGCAGATGATGTTTCGTCACTATACCTTGTTTCTTCTTCTAAACTAAGAATTAGAAAGGTAGAGGTTGGAATGGCCCTCTAGGTATCACCCAGTCAAATCTCGCAGCTCAAGCACGGTCACTAACAGCAGGTTTCCCAGGACCATGTTTATTCAGGTTTTGAATGTCTTCACTGATATTAATGGATATAGATGAATGAAGATACTTCAAGTATTGCACCTACTCCAGAGGAGGTTATCTCAAGTGTTGTGGTGATGGTCACCCTGAGTGTCTGGCTTGTGGGATGTGTGCTCTGTTAACCAGAGGAAATGCAAGCACTGTCTCTTTCAGACAAACCCCTCATTTTGGACTCCCTCTACCTTATCTTCCTGCCTCCAAGCAACACTTTTTTTCTATCAGGGGCAACCGCAATATCTGTCAGCATGAGGCATGGCTATAGTAAGTTTCCATGTGTGGTGTCTGTTCTGACTGTGGTCTGATCCACCTTCAAACCTGAGGCTGACACCTGTCTGCACTCCTACCATGATGCTGTTATGAGGGCAAGCACTGCAACAACCTTCCTTCCTAGTTGTCCTCCTGGGAAGGCATTCTTATCCCATTTTTGAGGTCACCGCCTTAAGCAGTCATGAGAGACCATGATTCTCCTTTGAAGATATCCATGATTCTCTCTTTGAAGATCAGCCTGAACACAGACTGAATTCAGGCAGACTATAAAAAGAAATACAGATGACAGGGGTTCTGGAATAGAGGTCCAGCCTTCCCAGCACAGCATTTTTGCAGTTCTGACCATCTGGACTTTCTTACAGACAGTTTCCATCTGCCACCTATTTGATGCCCCAGTTTATTTTCTGAGGTTGATTCCATTTGGTTATAGCTTATGGTTCCTTTTCCTGAACTGTAGGAAAGGCACAGCTCTCTAACCAGGCACTGTGCACATTCCTACACAGGCATCATCCAATCCCTTAGGAACTGTAAAATTCAATGCGAATAAAGTGTTTCCTGATGCATCAGATCACCTGTGAACAGCAAACAGTATGAACAAAAAACCATGAAATATTGCCACATCTCAAAGTCTATCTGAACTACTGTGCAATGTATAGAAGCAGTTGCACCTATACAGAAAGTTTCCACCATGATATCTAAACCTAACATATATGAAGACACTCCATAGAAACTTAAATGTGGAAACTACATGAGCATCATTATTCTACCACTAAAAATACCTCTCACTTTATCAACTTCCTTTTACCAGCTTTGGTGACATTAAAGTTTAAACTGACCCTGCAGAGATAAGCATGTGGTAGCATTGTGGCTATGCAAATATCAGTGTTATGTTAATGGGCTCTGCAGTAAAGCAAAAAGAGCTGATAGGCATTTCCATTTCTGTACTAGTAGTTGTTTATTAACATGGAAAGATACAGTCCAGGAGCTATGAACAACATCCTTTTCTTAGAGCCAGTGTTCCCAAACCATCTGCTGGCTTGCCTACCTGTGATAATCACCCCTTATCCCTGCCAAATTTTGTGCTGCACTATGCATGACATTTTAAATGATTTAATGGACTAATCTGCATTTTTCAAATAATTTTACATGCCAATTAATTTCAGTTTATGGTTAAGCTGCCCTT
>NW_009930485.1:3246-51196 GCF_000696875.1 Nestor notabilis | reverse complement strand
AGGGAAAGACACAGATAAGCACAACCTTTGCCATTTCTGAGTACATCAGAGAGGGTGGCTAGGGCTGCTGGAGTAGGCTGCATGGTTTGGGGGGGACAGGAAGGGTGTGTATGGGGGATGTCTGAACTTGATAGGTTTGTGATAACAGCAAGGTATGCAGGAGTGTTATGGTTAGTGTGCATAGCCGGCAGGCAGCAGGGAGTAAAGGAGAGCACTGTAACTGACCTGCTCTTCTGAGTGGTGCTGGGGTGGCTGGAAGAGTGGGAGTAGCTGTACAGGTTGTTTGAGCAGTGTGGGCCAGGGAGATTTACTTTTTACCCCAGAAGTTTTGCCAAACCCATCCCTTATATTTATCCTGGCCACAGCTATGCAAACAGCTGGGAGCCTGAGTCCCATCAAAGACAGCAAAGGGTACCTGGGAGATTATCAGGGGGTTGTCCAGATGTAGCAGCTTCTGTCACAAACTAAGCAGAACTTAAAGAGTATAAAGCCTGGAGCATAAACTTCCTGTCCCTAGACTTACTTATCAAATAAAAGGGAAGGGAGAAAAGCAGAAAAATATCCCTGCCTCATTTTCAATGCCATTTATATTGTGAAACTGTAGATACCCAAAGCACTATAGGATCGGGACATCTTTGAGCTAAGCTGGCAGATTCAAAGTATGACATATTTTCTGTGCTGAGTACACTTCAGAGTCCTTGATTTTTATCAAGAGATTGATTTTTATCAAGACCGGTCAATTTTTTTTTATTTCATCTGTCCTTCTGAAAAGAACAGGCAATGTGTGTGTGATGAGAGGGGAACAGTTGTATGAAGAAATTGCAGCTTATTACCAGTCTTCCATGTGACCATCTGGGAAAAGAGGCATAAACACAAGCTACCATAAAGTTCTGGAAAGGTATAGAAGTTGTGCTCTTTCATTTTTCTTATTTTTTTAAAGGAATTCAGCTGCACTCATCAACACCCCTACACTGAGAATACTTGATATGTGAGGGTTTTTCATTTGATGGTGTGCACTGGGTTTTTTTTTTTTGTTGTCAGACATCATATTCAAACAGATTTTTAGTGGTTCTGACCACTTGCAATATCTAACAACTTTTGTACATCAAATGAGTGCCTGGCACCTTGAACAATCAAGTCTCTATCAAATAATAGCGATCTCCCACAGTGAATTAAATAATGATCAAAGTTTTCATTAGCTTAATTTGGGAAAATACTGAAGCTTTTTGACTTCTTCCTTGAGGGGAAAATATACATATTTCTGCAGGTTAGAGCAAGGTTTTAAACAGTATTTCTGTTGGGTTTTAGACCTTCAGAAATGAAGCAAAGAGAACCCAGCTTGTTCTTAACTTGGTCTGCTCCTCTCTATGAGAGTAATTTATCCCTCATAATATTGTGAAGCCAAATGAGAAGTCTCTTAATCAAGGTATTGGACTAAGGCCAGTAGCCTCTTAGGAACATTTAAAAGAAGTTGACACCAACATGTGATCTCCATCAGTGCCCTGGAGCCCCTTTACCTGTATGAAGTCCCAATAGCTTTTTAAAAAATGAATATTCATACAAAGTATGCAAAGACTTGGAGTGTTGCCCAAGCTGTTTTTCTGGATTTCACACTTTTTACATTTTTTTGAGAGGAAAGAAAATCAGAAGGCTCAAAATCATGATATGTATATTCATTAAGAATATGAATGATGTTTACAAAATGTTCTTCTTTCCTATAGAATCCACAGCTCTGTTTAAAGCCAAATTAAATCTAAATCACTCTAACGACCTATCTTGCAGGATCCTGAGCCTTTTCCATCTCATCAGATATTGTAACATATTTCTTTAATTGTGCATGGGTAATATATAAATATCATTACTGTGTGAAAGAAAAGAGAATATAAGCTAAACAAAGTTATTGAAAGCATGGCTGCTTAGTGCTACCAAAAATCTGTTAAGCATTTGGCACAGGAGTAATAAATTGTCTTTGTTTCTTAGGCACACTGGTGTAGTGACAGAGCCCTTCAAAACCTTCAATATCTTCATCCTTTCAACACTTTGGCGAGGAAAGAAAACCATCCTTTCACACTGCATGGAAGGACAGAGGAACACCATTATTTACACATAATCACATGAGAACACTGTGCCTCAAAAAGATTTGAACTGAGTTATCTGAGTCCCAGGTCAGCAGCCTAGCTGTTTTCCCATCTCCCCCCTTCCCCCCCCCATCAAGAAAACTACACTTCTTTTTGCAACTGGTAATACTGTAAAACAATGTAAGCATAGAAAGAGGTCTCTACACAGGGAAGATACCAATGAAACTGAGGTACTCAATTCTTTAGAAATTCTCAAGGTTTCTTAAAGATTTTTAGAACTTTGTGCAGCCTCTGGAATTGCCTGCTAGCATTGGTAAAAGCACCCTCTCTCGTGTTTTGCAATTTGTGTGATCAAGCCATCTGTACAAAAGAAATCAGTCAGCCCTGTTAAGGACTCATTATTTCCGGATGCTATTGGAAGGGTGACAGGATCAGATAGGGTACAAAGGACTGATGCTCAAAGACTGAAATATGATGTGAGTGAAAGGCTTGAGGACTTGAGTACTGATCAAAATCAGGAACAGACAGACAGATAGTAGGTTAAAAAGCAGAACAGCTAGGGACAGAGCAGCAGTCAGTGTGAAGCAGCAGGGAAATGGTTCAGAGCAGACGAAACCCTTGAGACACCAAAAGCCTTCTGCCAGGAACAGGGAAAATCACAAGGGACAGGAACCCTAAGTAAGAAAGCAGACAAAAAACTGGATCAAGCCCAGTTTAATAGCTGGAGCAGAGCCTTCACTGAGTATGATGGGAGAAGGGGAGGTTGGTATTGAAAATTGTTTTGATGACAGGAGTTTGGGGCGATGAAGGAGTCTTCCAGAGGAAGACAGTGAATGCAAAAACTCTCAGAGGGGAATGAATGTCTCTTGCTCACAAGCACCTCTCTCTCACCTGTCCAGAGCACCAGTGAGACCACTGAGATTTCAGATGTTCTGAAACAAAGCATGCTGATTCCCTTGATATGATGCATGGAAAACACACATGCAGATCTATGATGCTCTTTGCCTTTTCCTGTGAGCACAGATGTTGCAGCTGCCTGCAGGCAGCCTTTCCAGTTGCTGTTGCACATGGACCTCGAAGAACCCAAATTCACCTACTGCATGTTGCTGCCTGCCTGGAATAAAAATAACCTCAAAGTGTCCTTGCTTTCCAAGCTCTGAGATTGAATCTCCATTTTGATCTTTTGGCTCCAGTGCCTCTAAAACATCTTTCCTCCTCACTTTTTAAAGTCATGATGTAGTCCAAATTCTCCTCTCTTTCTTCTGATTCCTCTTAATTTTTTGTTGTTATTGTTGTTTACTAGCCCATTACCCCTGCCTTTAAGTAAATCTCTTAATTTGCCATTTTTATTCTTCTTTTTTTCCTGTGCTATATTATAGCCTAATGAGATTTCCTATAGCACAAATAAAGACTTCTCTTACTTGAATCTGTCTTATATCTCCACCCAAATTCCGTGTCTCAGCAGATGACATCTTTAGCTTCCCAATCACTTGGAGACACCTCAGCTTTCTGAAGTTCATCTTAAGCCACTGCATGCATTATTTATTTGGCTCTTCTTGTATCATTCAAAGTCTATACCGTCATTCTACAAAGCCATTTGTAGAAGAGCTTTATAGACTGGTAAATGTCATTTGTACCTCTGTGTTTGCATATATTTGCATTTAATACATGAAAGATGGCAGAAATAAAGTTAATCCTTAATATGTGTGTACATATATCTTTTGTAATACCTTAGCACTGTACTCCAGCACTTCTTCACAATCCCGCATGTGTTACGATTAATTTAAGCCTGACAGATGCATCCTGCTGAGGTGTATGTCCATATTTCAGAGACAGAGAATATGATTTTTATTGGTTTTTTAAAGTATCATACTTCTAGTGAGCTTCAGAGCTGTATTTTTAGCCATTGCTAGCATCCCACCTTCTCACCCATTAATGAGACAGTAAATTGGTTTGAAGTAGGTTCTTATCTCTAGGTGTTTCCCATTGACTCTGTGAGCAGCAGCAAAACAGTCTGAGTACATATGGATCTAAAGAACGAAGTCTTCTGTTCTGCGATTCCACTGCAGTTGGTGTTTAATATAAGAATAAGTATTTGATCTTTGATTACAACATAAGCTGTGCCTGGCCGTGAGGATTTATTAAGAAACTATTACACCTCCTCACTCTGCTGTTTCCGTACTAATTGATGACTACTTTTTGAAAGCTATCACTTCCCCAATTTGTCATTCATTTAACAGGCACTATTTAATTATTCCAGAATTTTAGTATTTTAACTAGTGAGCCATACATTGCTAAATGAAGAAAAACCCCATAAAAACCCCCAAAACCCCCAACCAAAATAACATTGAAAATATTACGTTTCTTTCTCAGTAACTTTAATCAGCTAAGTATTGTAGAACTCACCCTTTGTGCACATAACTAGGTCTCTGAGTGACATTAAATGATAAATTAGGACCTGGCCTTG
This sequence comes from Nestor notabilis, assembly GCF_000696875.1. NCBI lineage: Eukaryota > Metazoa > Chordata > Aves > Psittaciformes > Psittacidae > Nestor > Nestor notabilis. The sequence goes on along the minus strand of NW_009930485.1, from coordinate 46,651 downwards.
CAGCCTGTTCCATGCAGGCTGTGCTATGTTCATGCAAATCACCCTGAAAACAGGAGACTTCTGCATGCTTGTAACCATTTACCTGTGCATAATGGATTGCAGAACTCCTAATAACAGCCCTGATCTCTCCAGGTCTTGATTTCCAGTATGAGGGGTATAAGTAATAATGATATTTCTTGCCCAGTTGACTGCCACTGGAACATTTCAGGCGAGATTTTGTGTTCGAAAGTGTGCATGAATGTGCATGATACGAAACACTTCTTGAGACTTCTCTAAGCTTGTGATTGCTACTGGCATGGAAGTCAATATTAATGAAATAATTCAGTAAGACAAAACAGCCAGTTCAGAATAGTAGGAAATGTTTTCAAGTGGAACAAAAATTGTAATTTTTTTTATTACACTGCATAGCAGTTCTGTGTTTGCTTCTTTCTGACTTACATGCAATTGTTCTCTGTGTGTAAAGTGAAATCAGTTGCCTAAGTCCTGCTTAGAAAAGCACACAGGAATATGTCTTACAAGGGCATCTGCCTACCCTTTCTCATGTGCAAGTATTTAGAAACCTGACCACAGTTTTGGAGCATCTGGTAACATTTGTCCAAGCCTCCTAAGTTTATTCCTTTTCCCTGCCCTTTTAGAATGTACATAATAAGCCTATCAACAAATACTGGGTTAGATAACCATATAAATTACATTATTTCCCCTGAATCTTGCTATGTCCACAGAGCTAGTAGCAGCTGACAATAGGTTATACACAGTTTTGATTAACACCAACTATATTTTAATAGACAAGTCAGAAGCAATCTGGAAATGCTTGTTCATATAGATAATTGGAAAGATAAATTCAAGCACGAGTAGAGAGAGCATGTGATTATCAAAAGTATGCTTTGTGTAGTCAATTTTAAATTATTTTATTCCACACACTCTTCTAAAACTAATCACAAACAAACACTGCCCAAAACGGAGTTGTTCAAATGACCTGTGACTCCAGAGTATTTACAACACAGTTTGCGCTTTAGCCAGGGAAATGTCATGGAAAATGCCAAGTGAATGAGAAGCTGAAAGCTTAAAAGATTTGATATACTAGTAGTATTAATTTCCAATGTTTTCCCATTATTGTCAATTCACTTCAAGTGTTCAGCGATATCATTTTGAGTTTCTCCCTTCCTTGTTTATCCTTTTGAGTCTTTCAGTGAATTTTTATTTCTTGTAGGTCAGAGCAGCTAAGACCCTTTCTCTTTCTGTAATGTTGTACTTGTGTCACAAAGCTCGGCAGTGATTGCAGAGCAGTGCTTCTGAGGGCACTGTTAATCCTCAGTGTATTATCTTGGTTGGGATGCGATAGAATGCCAGTTCCCAGCTCAGTCCTGAGTTTCACAAAACCCAGAATCCTTCTGCAGTCTTTCACATCTATGATCTGCCAAAAGTTATCTCTAATCAGCTTCCTTCTCCAGGCACAAAGGGACACCACTAAGTTTCATGTTTAAGACTACTTTCAGGTCAGTGCCTTTCCCATATAGATATAGCCAGGGTGTTACAGAATGACTTGAGAAAAATGGCAAACAGCAACTACATTGCAAAGCCTGTCACAAAATGCTGAGCCAGATTGTTTGAAAAAGTAAAAGAAAAGCTAGTCCTGGTTCGAACTTTGCTGCATTTTGAGCAATGGGCTAAACTAGATGACCAACTTATTTTCGTTACTAATTTCATTCTCCTTTATCCCATGGTCCTTTATTGTGTGCCCAGCAGCCCTCAATTTATTTGGCTCAGTACAACAATTTCTGGTCACTTCAGAGGCACAATCATCCATAGGATCTTAATCATTAGAATCATAGAATCATAAATCATTTAGATCAGAGTCCAACCTTTAACCTGCCACTGTCAAATTCAGCACTCAACCATGTTCCTAAGTGCAACTGTATATACCATAACAAATTGTTCAGGCTTCCACTGAAGATTCTGGATTAGGTTCAGAGAACTGGCAAGTTGTGAATTTTTTTTAATTTCATGGCTCAAGCAAGTTATCCTTTTTTCTTTGCTTTACCTTTGGAACAACACTTTCCTTTTCAAAGCTGTGTGGGTATCTTATGTCTTTGAATTTGTCTACAATATAAAAAGCGTCCTTGGGAAAATTTCCCTTCCCTGAGTTAAAACAATTCACAAAACCATTCAGCATTTCGAGTAATACATTAATCATGGTTAGCAAGCTCAAAAAAACAGGAAAGACATATAAATTTTATGACTTGTTAGTGTTCTTCTTTTGGTTTGCTTTTTGTATAATTTAATTGATCCAGAATTGCCAAATGTCAGTTTGAAGGAACTAACTTTACAGGCGTGCCAAAAATAAAGGGAAAACACTCATACTTAGGATGCATTTTTTTTGTCCGTGTTACAGGTTGACTTATCATTCATTCAAGAATTGGGTTAGTTAATAATACTACTTCCAGTTCATCCTTCAGACCTGCTGCTACATGTGGACTTTGGCTTGATGCTTCTGTCACTTGTATTGGTGTAAAGCAGGTATCAGCAAAGTCAATGAAAATTTGACAGTCTCAAAGTGAGAGTGAAAGGAAAACTATTCCCTTATTCTTAGCAGCTGATTAGTTTAAACACCCTGAAGAAAAGCCAGGAGACATTTCAAACCTGAACAAGTCTGTCATTAATGTAGATCCTGAGGCTGTTAATACTTTGGTAAAGTACTTTCACCTGTTTATATCACCACTGTTATTTAATTTGAGAAAAAAGAAAGTTCGAGTCTCAGTACATATATTGGTTTATTGTAATCTTTGTTTTCATGTATATATAGAAACTGTATAATGGAAAAACTTCCCAGAGGTAAAACAGAAAAGTAAGAAATGAGCCTTTAAAAATCACTAATCAAAATGAAAAACAACTTCAGTGAAGGAGGATGAGCACAGGTACTTATTATACTGCATCCTTTGTCTGACTTATGAAGTGACAGATCGATTATTTTTTTCAATGTCTTTTCCAGACACAGCTCAGGTTTGCCAGGGACATAGATCTTCCTTTACCTCTCACAAAATACAACAGATATAGGACTCAAATGCCCATTTCTGTGACTGCAGTCAGACAGGAATTATTTTTAGGGTCACTCCACTGGTGGCTGACCATTTCCAGTAGTTTAGCTGGGAGGACTCTGGTGGGACAGGAAGGGTGCACAAAAAGGCTATCCTGTCATGAGCAGACCTTTCCCCTCATCTCTCTGTGGCACTGGCTCGCGAACATGTTCTGGTAGGGACTTCCTGAGGGAAGAGTGTGTACCCTGAGCCAGCAGGTGACTAGCTCCAGGCCAGAGCAGGGACAGCAGGGACCTGAACAGCATAGGGGAAACATGGGTGATATAGGTGACAATGTGCTTCAGTAAGTATTTAATTACCAGGACTTTTGCTCTGAATAGAAGCCTCAAAGTGGACTGAAAGGTCTTTTTAGCTACTGAAATGGTTAAACAATTAAGTGAAACTATTTATCAGAACATCTTTGACTTTCAGTGGGAGTAGCTATCTAGGGATTTTGAAAAACCAGGACCTTGGCCATTTGAAAAACTATTCTATTGGTGATCACTTGCATCTGATTTGACTTAAATTCTGTTTGATAAATAGCCACAGTGTTTCTCCTGCTTTTCATCCAGTAACTAAGAGATCCATTGTTATAATTCCGTTTTTCCTGTAGAAATAATTAATATATAAACAGAGAGATTTCAATAAAGGCATCCACATACAAGCAATTACATGGATGCTTAGTCAGTGCAGCTGTCAGCAATAAGGCAGTGGTGTGGCTCTCATTTTGCCCTTTCTATCCTTTTATGTTGCTGTCTTTTAACATTTGCACTTTAATCATGTTCTCTTTTTTGCCATTTATAAACCAAAGCATGGTTAGGGCTTGATTCATATTTTGGGTGCCACAGAAATGGGGTGGGTGGGTTGGCAATCAGATAGCTACATGAAAATCCTTTATAACATCCCATTTTATAGCCTCTCACACTCGCTAGTACTGTATTTATTCATAACCAAATTTCAGCAAAATCTTTATTGAAACCCAGTAAATCAAATATTTAAGTAACTTTCTTAGTTCTCCCCATGGCTTTGATTGCTTTTGTCACTGTAATACTCTTCAAAATGTGGGCAATAATAGCAAAAGAAAAGTTCCTGGAAAGAGGTGCTTGGTGGAAGGGGAAATTAGGGGTAAAGGATATAGCCTACATCAGTGACTTTGCTTATTAACAATCAATCATGGAAAAGCCAGAAAGTATAAATATGTCATACATAACTAAGCTGAAATCTAACACGAGCACTGGCTTACTTCAGAAAGTGCAGTTTCTTTCTCAGCCTACCACGTGACTAACTTCACATATCCAGGGTATCTTAAACAAGATTCATATCTCTAAAAGCAAACAGTGATAGTCACCATCACTGGATGCAGACATATTATTAATATTGATAGAAGGTGCTTTGAGTCAACCAGATGTTCTTCACAGGAATCATAAATTGTTTGTGTTCCTCTCCTTCTCTGCTGGTGTAGGGCTGCAAACAGTTTTCTCTGGGCCATTTAATTGTCCTGTCAGTACATGCTTGGAAGCCTGCTAATTCATGAGCCAGTAAGTCTGATTTATGGTGTGTGACGTCTATAGTGCAAGATAGAAGAATAAAGTGAAGAGGTGCTTTATATCGTAGTAACATTAAAATCCATATGGCAGAGTTAACACTGTTCCTGTGCAATTTTTTGTCCTCTCTTGCACTGTGAATATTAGCTGTTTTTACACAGCACAAACACTTGCCTGAAAATGGGATCAAAATTAGAATAATTTTCAATATAAAATGTTTTATTCCTTTTTCATAAGCTTCATGTAAAATTAACAACTACAACAAAGCAACACAGCCTCTCCTTTTCTAGGTATAATGAGATCATTGTTACTGCTGAAATTTGGGTCAGTGAATATTGTATTGTTCATACAGCCAAAACTTTAAACAATCTTAGCAAATAATTAATCTGACAACCCACACTATACAGATCACAGAATTTCAACCAGAAATTCTTGTCTCAAGCATACAGTTTCTCACTGAGCTACAATGCGTTGTCTCAAAAAGTCTGTGTATTTTAATCACCTCCATCTAGTGCCATGCCAAGAAGTGCCTAGTGCTCAACAATACTTAATATTAATGAGCTTCTAAAGTGAAAGAATATTTTTTTTAAAGCTATGAGTTTCAGGAACAAGAGACCAAGGCTGACCTAACTTCTGAGTAAGCTGTACTCAGCTGGCAGAACCGCAAAGACAGCATTTCTAAAGTGAATTAGGCACTAAGTACTCACTGACCATTGTAGCTGCCAATTTACTGTGGGATCTGGAAATCTGCCCAGAAGGCCAGTACAGTGAGAGCTAGTCTTGCTTGTGGTCAATTGAACACATGCCCTAAAAGCCATAAGTGCTTCTGAAAAAAAACATTTTTTAATAACTCCAGCGAATAATGGATTTTTTATGCAGAGGGGTGAGGTATCAGATTCACATCAAGATACAGAAGCAGTCAAAGCTTTGAGGTTGATTTCCCTGCATGTTAGCAACATGCCTGCATGAATATTATTCTCAAAGCCTTCTGTAACAAAAAAGAAATGTTAAAATTTGAGTAAAATACTATTGATTACAAAAAATAGTCTACTGCCATTACACTGAAGAAGATAAGTAGTAAACTGCAGACAGTGGAAATCCACACCACATATTTCCTAAGGTACATTTGAGAAGGGAACTGCCCCTCAGCTGAAGCCAGAAGTTTTAGTTAAATCCAGTGGGAAGAGCTTGTTTATAATGGAAAAAATGCAGGAAACTCAGGAGTGTAAACAAAGCTAATCAGAGAAGTGAAACACCATATGTGCCAAACTGAAAAGGGAATAATCACTAAGAGAAATAAACAGAAGCATAGTTAAAATTTCTTATGTTGAAGGAATAAACAGAGAACAGAGGTGATTGAAAGGATATTGACTGATCATTCCTGAAAACTTATAGATAATAGCTAATGCTGCTACAAACAAGATGAGCTAAATATTTTGCCTGCACATAATGGAATTTTGAATAATGTTGTTAAAGGATAAGTGTTTGAAGTGTTAATGGTTTAAAATAATAACAACAACACAACAACAATAGAATAGTTAATCTTAAGGGCTGACCAGCAGCTTCTCATTTTCATAGCTAATCAAAAGGAGAACATCTCTTGCAGCAGAAGGGATATCTTATTTAGTAATGAATATTATTGGGAGGAATCTTATTTTTGAAAACATATCACTTTTTCCAGTCCTCTACCTACAGTTTTGACTTCTCCCAATCAATGAAAGAAACTGTACTGCAAAACCTGGCGAATCTACAGCCCTGTATTGAAGCAATATATGCAGGAAGCAAAAGAGTCTGGTTTTCTTATATCTTTCTACCAGTAACACATGATATTGTTGATAGCCAAGGCATATCTGCCCATATTGAAGATTTTGTTTTGATGTTTATTCCCAGCTCCCTGTTACAGGAAGGCAAAGTGAAAAACAGTTCCTTATTGGTTCCAAGCTAGTTCCTGCTAGACATGAAGATTTCTGGTCATATCTTCAAGCTGGCCTTCCGGCTTGCTAGTGAAGCTGTTTTGTTCGCCATCAGTAACATATGACTCACACATTCTGGTGCTGAACCTTTATTCTCTAAAGGAACAAGCATCTAAATGCACTCTTCAAATCTTGAGTCTTACTAATGGGGTTAACTTTTATTGTTATGACCATACTAGCATTATTAAGGTGATTTAATTCATCAGGTAGGACAGATGAAGAAACCATAAGAGTTCAGAATGGTGCCTTGGCACTTAAATGTCAAATTATATCAATGCTGCAGAAAGACTGTTTTAAGAATAAAGTTGGATACTACAGAGGAAAGTAAACAAATAAACCCATAATTATTTTTGTGAGCAGCAGAACTAAAGAAACCTCCTTTCCAACAGATTTCTGACCTTAATTACCACCTGTTTTCTTCCTGCAATAATCTCAGCCTAATATTTAGCAGCAGGTAAATAAGGAACATAACAACAATGGTTTTCCAAAGATGAGAATAACAGCAGATCAGCATTTCTGTAAGGCTGCTACATTTTTATTCAAAGGAGGTACTACCTCAAATCTTGCTTCAACAATAAACCCCATAAACTGAAATCCCGCTTCCTTTTTAATAGTCTTATCCATACATGTAGTTGATAAGGCCAGACAGTGATCTTGAAGAAATGATCTCTCAATCACATATAAATAAAACAACCTCTTCCATTTCCATCAGTTTCTTGTAATTGCAGTCAAACCAGAATGGAAAAGTTCATTGTTTTCCTACCCTTTAGCAGCATTGAGGGCCAGGAATATGTTCTGAGGTTTATTAAGTTTCTGAAACAGAACTTCTAGTTTTATTGCAATTTTTCTACAAAAGAACCATAAAAATACACAAGAATATCACTTGAGTTTATGACAAGAATGCATGTGCTTCTCTCTTTTATACCAGTTTAATCCTTTATTCCCCATTGCAGATAATCCTTAATCTGTATAATCCAGATACTACACCTAACTTGTTGCTCTTGAAGTGTCTGCTACATATTGATATAAATTTGATATATATGTTGAGCTATAGACTGTATTTGGGGACCAGAGGAAGAAGTACATTGTTCTAGAGAATAATGGAATATAATAAATAAAACTTACTGGAAAATTCTAATGAAGAAATAACTAGGGTGAGAAATTGGGATTCCAGTTTAAAGTTAAATGGGCTCCAGGTCATTTCTGATAACTACTATTTATTGTGTTCAGACACCACTGTTTAACACAACTTAAAACCACAGTACTTTCATCTAGCACCAGGTGTTCATTACTTCTGAAAAATCTGATTCAGTCTGCTCATGTAAAAACCCATCTCGTAAAATATGAACATACTTCTAATGTTAACTTGATGTGTACATTATCCAGTGAAGGCTTCATTTCAGTTCTGAGTGTTCTTGCCTTTGTACATGTTGTACAGGTTGCTTTCCCAATAAGGATGCTCACCTGAAAAGGGAAAAAGGACTAAAAGACTTTCACTGTGGAATACATTACTGAGATAAACAGCAAGAAAAAATACAGTCAAGTCTAATGCTTCATCAAAAGGGACTCCAATTATACTCTCTAGAAGTGATTTGGGAAGTGAGCAACGCTGTGCATTAGAAATACAATTCAGAGTTCACACAGAACAGCAGCCTATTTTCAAAAAACAAAAGCTTCCCACTGCTATCATAAAAAGCAAAGCTTGCTTGGAGAACAAGAACTGCAGACACAGAAGTGCAGCAATCCTTCTTTACGTCAGCTGAGGACTTGACTCCGGAGTTCTCAACATGGTTTAAAAATTTGGGAGTCACTTTTTTCCCACCAGAATGTCTCAACCTTTCCTGTGGGTAGAATGTCATAATCACTTTTCAGCTCAGTTATTACAATTTAAACCAGGTTAGGATTGTAAAGAAAATGGAATGTGTTATGGAAACCACAGTGCAACTCCTCTAAAGAGAGAACTCAACCATTTCACAACTGGGATGCACAGCTAGCAGGTACACAAAACTGGCTTATGCCACAGTTATATTGTTGGTGGCCAGAGTGTGTCCACAATTTTTTTCTGCCAAGTGCTAGGTTGATCCTATCAACTGAATTTACAGAAGTGGCAGTTCATTGAACCTTGACTGCCTCATTTCCACTGTGTCCTCACAGACAGATAATATCACACATTCCTCAGACGTTTGGACATGAGAGTCCTCCAAAACTAGAAAACATTTCTCAAATATATGGTTGACTCCAGAGATTATCTGTTTATAGGAGAGGAAACTGTAAAAAAAGAAAAGTTAATCACAGTACTGAGTTACGTTTGAACATGTTTCTTGCTTTCTGAAATCTTGTAGTGCAGATAAAGCAAAGGGAAGGAGTTATAAATACCAACAAGTTTTTAAAAGCATTTTCCTTCCTCTCTGGTAAGTTAAGCAGCCCTTTGACTCTTCCCTTTAGAGTGGGAAGCTGTATTGCCAACACTCCAGCTCTTTCAGCAACAGTTACTCTTTGTGTTTCTTATGTTGGTGACAGGTGTAGGAACCCATCTTTTCAGGCAGCAATTTACTTTTAATTGAAAAGTATTTCTTTGGATAATCCAGTTAGCTTTCAGTTTTCCTATTTGGAAACTCATTTCCTTCAATTTCAAGCACTTTTTGTATTGCATAGGAGACAATTGATATAACCTGTTTAATACAATGGGGCTTTGGAGGGATGAATAATTACCAGGGTGACATGTTCTGCAGGGAGAGATAAATCCTAATGCAAATTCAAACTGCATTCACACAGAGTCTGTCCCAAATCCTAAAGTAAATCTTCATTGCAGGATTACCCATTTTTTTCAATGTCTCCTAACATCCTGATACAAAAGCCCTATCTTCTCTTTGCCTATAATTATATCAGTGAACTTTAAAGCAAGCTAAAATCTGAGCAGAATAACTCAGTGTTCTGTAGTCTTCCAACATCATCCTAGTATTCCAAGGCTTTTATTTGCTGATCCTGCTATTCACAAAATTCCTTTGCAGCACAAGCACTAGGCTGGTTTAAAACGCCCATTTCCTGCTTGCACTTTATTCCATTTAATCTCCTCCTTTTCATATTTCCAGCTCACCTCATCTAAATGATACTAGATTACTACCCATAACAGTGATCCCAAAAGATTTAATCAGATTGCAGAAAAGAAATATGAATTTGGGAGCCACATCAGAAGAAAGACCAGTGTGGAGACATAGAGAGCACTCTGAAGAATGGGATCTGCTGCGTGGCTGGCTAGTGTAGGGCACATATAAAAAGCTTTAAGGTGGACTTAACTGCAGCATCAGACAGACATTCTGGTCTTTAGAGCAAAAGAGATTATTTTTTTTGTAATCTGTTCTCCTAATTATTCCAGTTCATTGAGCAAACTCCACATTTAAGGATCCCCTAGAGATTAATAACAGTATATTCAGTGAAGTGCTGCACAGACATACCAGCTCCTGCCTGGCAGAAGCATAACTGCATTAGTCCCAAGTTCCACCAGGGCTAGTTATTTTCTTAACAATTGAATTCAGCCTGAGCACAGCACCACTCTGCTTTGACTCCTCTGCTTTTAGCTCCATGACTAACTTGTCCGTCTTTCAACATTACTGGACTGCAGAGTGTAAACAGACCCCAAGTCCTTCAGCAACTCTCTGCCTATTAAGACATGCAAACAGAGATGCCACCTTTTCTTTCTCTCTCAACTTCTTAGCCAGTATAAAAATGAATTTAAGGGCTTCTCTTCACATGTCTCCACCTTCTCCATTTCTCTTTGTAGGCTGAACTCTGCATAGTTAAGGTTGTGCTTACTTTGTATAGAAGCGTCGTAGCTTGAAAAGCATTATAGGTATTCCCATGCATGGAATAAGGAAGCCTCAATGAGGCAGTGTGCGATGAATGCAATAGGTGGTGATGCTTCAAAAGGGCAGGTGTCAAAGAATAATTTAACTGCTCCAAATCATCTACCATTGTAGCCGATCTCTATGCACTGAATATACTGAGAGCCTTAGGAAACTGGCATCATTAGACTCAAATCTAGCCTTTGTCAATACCCTCTCAGTAAGGCAATGTATCTCTTTTTCCCTTGACTCCTTTTATTTTACATGAACCCCTTTCTTTACAGAATCCCATTTGAATTCTTGCATGGTCAACCCTGAAGCAAGACTACTGGGGACACAACTCAAGTCTCTTTGGCGCATCATTCAGAACATTTGCACTAGATAGATTCAAAAAGTAAGATAGTTTTGCAGCCAGCTAGGGTGGAAGCCATCTCTAGGCAAATAAAAGATTAGCTGCTGTCAATTGTTCCTATTATTTGAAATCTCTTCCTAAATAAAAGCCTTCTGTGGTTTTGTTTGTTTTGCTAAGTGCTTCAGCCTATCTGCTACAGTTCTTACCAGACTATAAAGCTGAGATAATTTCTTTTAATCTGTTGTGAAAAAATTTATCTTGAAATAAAAAAAAAAAGTGGTGGGTTTTTTTTCTTTCTTTTAATTTTGAGCATGGATAAAACATCTGATAAATGCTATAACTCATGCCTTCACATGTCAGTAAATCAGCAGTAGGAAATTTCTGCCCACATAGCTGGGAGTATGTCTCTTCTGATAGCTTCATTCAAGGCACTGACTATGTAAACTTGGAGTCTTAGACAGTTGGAGGAAAGAGGCAATTAAAAAAAATCCCCAGAAAAGACTTCTTTAAAGAAAGATCAGAGGAATCCAGTTTAAATTCCATTTACTTCATTTCAGAGGCCATCTTCAGAGCTGTTAGTCCTTTATGGTTCCTTTCAGTTTAGAGGAAAAATGAAGGCAAATGCAGAAAATATAATAGCACTGCAGATGCCAGGGTGGTGGCCAGACAATCTCTAGCAATTGTTACTAGGGCTGAGCTGATTTTCAGTCAAATCACATTACCAGACACAATGTGCAATTCACAATCTCCCTGCTACCCCAACTGCAGCTAGAATACATGACCTTACACCACCTTTACCATGAGCTAAGATAACACTTTTCATCTCACAGTAGGTTCAGTATAAAGATGTGTTCATGCCTGTGACTGCAGAGGTAACTTGCTGCAGCCACTCAGTCACTCTGTGGTCAGTTGTTTGTATCAAATGGCTTACCTACACTGCAAATTTTTTCAGGTGTAGATATTTCTCATTGGCTTTCTGCATGAGCACCTTTGTAAAGATTGCCTATATTTTTAAACTATTTTTTAAATTAAATTAACATAGAGTATATCATATGAATTAGACTAGATCAATCTATTTTTTAACTTTTATTCTAGCATAAAAACATTGAAACATGGAGTTAGCAATCATCCTTCTTCAAGTGCTGCTCAGAGAATGATTGATTACTGTTCACTTTTTATTGCTGTTCTGTAAAATAAAGGCATGTATTGTCAGTTTTCCCAGTGCATGTTAGCAAGAAAGAAACTATTCTCCTTACATTAACCTCCTTACAAAGATTTTTCTGTATAGAAAAAATTGAACACAGAATTCACACTTGTTAAGCCAGTAGAGCTCAAAACATAATAAGGATTTTGTTTGGGAGTCTAGTTTTAAAATTAAAGTTGTTGTTTTGATGTTCCTGTGGAACCATTTCTGCAGAAGAAACATGAAGCTGCTGTAACTCACACATCTAGTACATATATGATTTTATGTCCTCTTCAGCTACGTGAGTACTTTTGAAGTACAGTCAGCACAGTGATGGGTACAGGGATCTTTCTGCACACCGCCTGCCTTGCAAGTCTGAATTACAGGCTACTGGATTTCACTATGATAGAGCAATTACAGCTGTTCCTTGTGGTACTTAAGGTTGAAGGTAGATTCCCCGCAGAAACCATGATGAATGACAAAGAAGAATAAAAATGTGACAATAGGAGGTGTAATTTGACATTTAGGTAAAAGAAAGGTTTGCATTGTGCCATATTCTGGCACACCTTCCCAAAGGAAATATTACACACAGGACAATGATTTAAAGGTTTCTGAAGAGCAAAGGCTGCTCAAATAGATAAGGGAGGAGCAGAAAAACCATAAAAAGGCAGAGCTTCAGACATGTTCTTTCTTCATGCCATTCCTCATGATCTGTCATATGCCTTCAGTGACATTTAGTAGTAGTAGTATTCTTTTCTGAGAGCTATTTATGAGTTTGGACAATACAGTCCTTAGAACTTTGACATTTGTAATTTGTTGCCATGACAGTAACAAGGATATTACAAATTAAGCTTCGTGAGGTCTCCATGCCTCTAGACAGAGGCCAAGAAATTATACATGAAACTTATGAGAAAATACGAATTTTCTTTCAAACCATCAGCAAAATAGGGTTTGATGCTGTTCCAGCAATAAACTGTCTGAATTCTGTCACTGATATCAATGGGAGCAGAATCAAGCGCAGTTTGTCATGGAGATTAGTATGCAAAAACAAGAGATGTGAGCAGCAAAAAACCTCTACAATCCCTCATGAAAAATCCTTTCCTGGCTTTTGAATGTTTTTGCTGTTGTTGCTACTTTCCTACATGAAAAAGAGAAGAGCTAACCATCAGAAAGACGATATTGTTTGGTGATCTCTAAAGGATATCATTCTGCTTTCAGTAAGACAGATTTGGCTGTTTTCCTCACTCAAGGAAGTCAGATGGTCCCAGAAAAGCTTTGCTTGCAATTACTGTCTGCTAGGACAACAGTACAGTAGCTGAGTGCCAAGTCAGATCAACTGTTTCAAAGGTCTTGAGACTAAATACTTTGGTTCAGGTAAGTTTGAGGAAGGACTTTTTTCATGCTTAAGATTGAAGCATTAGGCTGTAAAAGAAGGAAACTAAACCCAAGGTCAGCAATTATTTCCAAAATTTTTTCAGTTAGTAATTAAAACAATTGAACCCTTCTTACTGAATGGCACAACCAACTTCAAGACAGTAAGTGTCAGGGGATGTTAGAGCACTTAGGGTATTTATCCTTTACAGCAAGGGATTCTTACTATGGAAAGAGAGAAGCTCTTTTATAAAACTTTTCAGCCATTGATCTGAAAAATGGCCTATATTGTTGTACTCATATTGCAGAAAATGAAACGAAGGCACAGGGATATAAGCAATATTTTCAAAGTTAAACCATAAGGATGGTACTCTGTTACAATATCATGGATGTCAGAGAGTATGTCTGCCCTTCCAGACAGTAATGCATTAGCAGGAATTGAATGCAGCACACTGTTCGTTTGGCATACTTTCAGCATATCCAGTGCATTGAAAGAAAGATCCGAGAACCAGAGGAAACAAGAGTTTGACAAAGTGCTACCTTTCAGGAAGAGGGAAGGCTTGGGTTTGTGTGTGCATGCTTCCAAAGAAGTCATCGTTATTGTACAGGTGAATATGGCATCTTCTTTTTCACAGCAAAGCCATCACAGCCCTGAAATTCAATGTGTAACCCTCAAAGTGAGGGTCTTGCACTGATGTCAGTGGAAGGGTTGAATGTGCAATGAGCACACAACACCAGCATAAAGCAATTTATTGTTCAGCTATGAGAACAGATTTTTGCCATCAGTGTTTTAATCAAGTTACAAGCCAAGATATATGTCTTACGGCTTCAGTGGTTTTCCAGGTCCATGACAGATATTCTATACAGATTTATAAGGCAGTTTACCATCGTTCTGTCCATTTCTCACATTTTATATTTCTATATGTCATCTTGACTTCAAGTTAAGTTTCTGTTGTCTGAATATCATATTTCTTTCATTCTCAGAAAGGAAAGAATCCAGAGTAATTTCAAAACAAAAGACAAGAAAAAAGACAAGAAGACAAATGTTTGCAGGGATAATAGAACCAACCTTAAAGAGAGAAAAAGAATAATTATAACCATTACAGTTTGGAAAACAGTAAAACAGTAAGTTGTTCTTTTATATACAATGATGGAATAAATCTAAGATCAGAAATCTCGGTATAAGATGTGAGAACAAGTAGCTAATGTGGAGGAATTCTTGTTACACTAGGCCTAAAATGCCCATTTTTTTACCCTCACAGAACTGCAGTAGAGTATTTTTAAAACTCTTGTTGATCTAAATAGACTAATGTACCTTTTTTTTCCCGTCACAAAATTTATGCAGTTCTTTTGATCTGTTCATAAGGTAAGCAAGCATGGCTAAATATCAGTTTGGTCCATTACTTAGTTTTCCAGGTAAAACAACGGTGTTTATTGTTCCTTCATCCTCAGGGGTCTCATCTATAGGGTCTCCCAGTGCTCCACAGATCCTTCGTGCTGTACTGGTAAATCCCCATGGGAAAAGACTGAACCAGCTGATGAGGAAGCATCTGCTGTGGTACTGGTAGCACAGAGAAAACACTCACCTGTGAGTAAAATGCAAAAGCCACCAAAAGCATTACCTGCCTATTGCCCTGCAAGCTCTGGGAGAACACTGAACTGATGAGAAGCAACTTGCTGAGCTGAAGTGCACAGAAGGTTAAGGTGAGTTTGTGAGGAAGAAGCAAGGATTGCAGAGGTTGTCCATTATGTAGAAGATAGCCACTTAAATACTTTGGTAAATAATGGATACTCTGAAGGTAATAAGACAGTGCACCTCACAAAACTAATTCAGTAATATTACTAATTATTACCATTAAGCCACTCATTATTATTATTACTACTTCTAGTCATTGCTTTTAATAACTGTAACCTGAAATTCCTTCTCTTCTTATCGCCACATATGAAACAGCAGATACTGAATATATATTTAGAATTCTCCTCTTCACCAAAACCCATAAAAAAATCTTATGAGAATTAGGTGTGATAGTAAATTTGGTTTAGTGTACCTTTATTTAAATAGTATTGACATTTTAATAGGTATGTAAATTCTGTGGCCAACTGAGATTTCTAAAGTAAGTGTACAGAGGTAGAGCTAGATTCCATTGGTTTTCATTGCAGTTTCTTTTCACCATATTCACCTGGAGAAAAACAAACAAACAAACAAAAAACAACAAACAAACAATACCCATAACTGTTAATTTTATATTCTTTAATTTCCAGTTTCACTATTGTTGTATCAGTTAATGTCCTGAGTGCCTTCAATACCAGAAATTTATCATTTCTGCTATCTTTCCAAGATCGTAATTGGGAGTGAGGGGTAAGCTTTTCCTTTGGGTTTAGATTCAGCATAAATATGAAAAAAAGAAAGAAAGAAGCAATGCAAACAGCAGGATGACTCATCTTACTGAGGATAAATGTTCTCCTACTAGAAATATTACAGGGGTTGGTCAGACCTGCTGTGGTGCGCCTATGGTGCATTGGAGAAAAAAAGACTAACAACCCACACACATACTTTTGGCCCTTGGTTCACAATGTGACAGGAAATGATACAATATCAGGCATGCAGCACAACGAAAGAAAACAAGTGAAAGAGTTCCTCAAATCTACAGCTTTTAACTCATTTAATAGTTAAGAGATGCCTACCATATTGCTGTGATATCCTTGTATAAAACAGCTACCTTTCCTTCTTCCCTAGCATCAGTAGCAGTAGTCATGTAAAATAAAGAAACATGATGTGTTTTTCGTTAAATTATGTTTACTTTCCTTTTCTAGTTCCTTTTTTTCTTTTCATTTCTAGATTATTTTCTTGTCAACTGTTTCTATCTCATTTTATTTTATTTTTTCACTTCAGTTCAGAATTTCTTAATTTATATGTAAGAAGTTAAACTGTATTCTGTTTTAAATACCTCTGCTTTTCTAAGTCATCTGCTACTGGTTTACCTTTTGTTCATTCCAGCTTTTGCCTTCCTTTCTTTTCTTTCCATCCTCTTTATTTCTGCATTATCTGGCTCCATTTCTTCAGCTGCACCTATGTCTCACTGTTCTTCAACCCCATTACAACTTCATCTTTCTCTGAAACATTCATATGTAACATTTTACAAATACCCAACATCTCAGTGCAAGACAAGGGCATGTTTTTTCCAGGATCAAAAGGACCTATCTTTTATTTTGATGGCTTACTTCGATATATAGTTTTAAGTCTCATCTTTGTTGCAGCATAAAAAAGATACTGTCTTTGCAAAGTAGGGAAGACAAAACAAGATACTACAATTTTGCCAGGAGATACTTGGGCTCAAACAATATCTGCACTGTCCTGCTGCTTGCCAAGGCCTATTCATTGGAAAGCATTACACATACACTGTGCACTGTCAACTACTAACTGGTCCAAGCAATTTGGTGGTACTGTATTACAACTGTACATACTGAGCAAAAGCATAAAATATTTTCCCCAAACAAGGTTTCATTCTTTACAATAGCTTTTTCAATGGAGAATTCATAGCCTGAGTTTTCCAACATGATCTGGTGTTCAGAGTGCTTAGAGGGAGCCAATAATAAGGGATCTGGTTTTCAAAAAGCCTGGTCTTTTCAGTGTACCAGCAAAGAAGAGATAAGAGAGAGGACTGTGTACTTTTAATAACGAAGTTGTAAAATTTACAGGATTTAGGGATCTGAACCCAACTCTCTTTTCATCACCCTATCGATGGTAGTAAAGTAAAAATCACCCAGATTAATGAAGAATGAACTTTGAAGAAACTGGAAAAGCACAGCAGTGATGGAATCAGAACTGGCTTCAGCATGCAACAGTCAACACCACACACCAACTTTCCTGCTCTGAAAGACTGTTATGACAAATGGAGCCCAAGGTCATAGAGTAAATGAACTCAACAGACATATTATAGGCCTGGCCTGTAGGCTAAGATCAAATCATTAAGGAGCCTACCGAAATGGGAGTCAGAGACCTACAGGTTCTTTTTTTAAAGTGTAACCTATGCCCTTTCTTAAAAAAAGGTTTTCAGATACACTGCAGCACAGATTCATGCCAAGGTAACAGGTCAAGCAACTAACAAGGAAAGATTTTGCATTAGGAGTCCAGGGGTTTGTTTCCTGTCTTCTCACTGTTAATAAAAACTTGCAGTCTGGGTGATGTTTCAGTGCACTCGGCTCAGTGCATAGATACTTCTGCTCGCTCTCTACAGGATGGATAAAGGTCCGGACCTAGGATGCCAGAGATGGAAATGGAAGGCATGAACTGTCTTTCAGGAGTCCTCTCAAAGGACTGTTAACCAACTTAAATCCTCAATGGGACAATGTGTTGGTATTTGCTCTTGAGAACTTAAAGAAAGGTTTAAGGAAACTCTGTTCACAATACATTTCTGAAGGGAAAATGAAATCAACACTGGAAATTAATTGCCTGGGAATGGGAAGACAATGAGAAGAGCTGTAGATATGGGAAGGTTTTCTAAAGGATTTTGTTTCATTTTTTTTTAAGTGTATCAGACTTTCTCCACCCTTCTGATTTTCCAAGGAAAGGGATCTTCTGAAGAAGATAGAAAAGGAATCAGATTTATATGAAGCCATGGGAACAAGGTGAAAAGATGATTGATGTTGCTTCAGCATTTGGAAAGGAAATGGGAACTCCAAAGTTCTTCCTTTGCAGTGTTATTATTTACACTTTCTGTGAGAAACTGCCACTCATAAGTGGGTTGTTTTTTTCTGTTCCATAAAAACAATGAAAAGTGGAAATTTCAGTATCTTAAAATAACTCTTTTTATCATTCAAGACCACCAGCTGCAACATGAATCAAATAATCTGTCCGATGATTGTCAAATTCTGCCACCTTCAATGCTGCCTCAATCAGAATTTTCCTTACCCCACAAAAGCCTCTGTAAATCCAGCCAACAAAACCTGATAAATATTTTATGGGCTTTTGATAACAAAAAATATTCTGCATCTGCCTTAAAATTGTTTTTTTTAAGGGCTTATTATCAATCAGACTCAGGTAGCTGTGAGCTCGGTGACTGTGATCAATGGTAGAACAACTGATATATGTCCCGGTTTTCTTAATAGGTATCTAAATAGATTCAATAATGCATTTATTTGTTTAAATATTCATACCTGTTCCCCTACAAGCAAGCTTTAATGTGTTCAATTTGAAGGGAAAGTCAAACTCATAAACTTTATCCCCAGCCTCAAGCACCATGCAATTACTATTTCCTCCTAAGCTACTGTTAGCAGCTCCATGCTGTCATTCTGCAAGTTGTGTTAGCCAGAAGTAAGTTAATTACTGGCTGGAAGAAAATTTATGATGTGCTGTGATGCTTCACATGAAGTGTTGCTTGGAGAAGAAGAAAAAAAAAAAAGAAAAAAAAAAAAGAAAAGAAAAGAAATAAAAGAAAAAAAGAGAAGAAAAAAAGAAAAAAAAAAGAAAGAAAGAGGAGAGCGCCTCGGGCATTACATTTATATTTATGGGTTCCTTTACAATTTACTGCTCCAGCTTGTTTTTCTAAAAATGCCTTGGGTTTGTTTCACCTAAAATACACTATAATGCTTATAATATTAATTTGTTTAAAGTACCCCTTAGTCTGTGATTATTCAAGTACAAAAGTGGGTGCCCATAGCAAAACTTGAGTCATAGTCATGGCCTAAAGCCATCCCAGCACCCATATGTGTACAATCCCTTATCTGTTCCATTCATCAAAAGCTGCATCAAGTCACTACTGTAACCAAAGTTACCCAGCTTTCTTGCTTGGTGTCTGGATTTGTAGCCAAGATTACAATATGTTCTTGCAAAGAGGAGGAAGCTGGCTGTGGGCAGTTTCAGCCTGGGACACTCAGTACTGGAGTAGTCACCTGGTCCCCTGGATGGCAGCTCAGGGGCAGAAAGTTCTGGATAATATGAATGAATTATTCCTGTTTTATTGCCACCTCTGATGTCAGTAATGGTGTGTTAACATGACAAAGTTTATGTAAAGGTAACAGAGTAGACAAGTAGCTGACCTGAGACTAAGATTTCCTGTCTGCTAACACAACAGCCCTTCACATCTTTCACTGCTCAAGTATTCCCTGACAATTAGTAACTATTGGAGAATGCTGACAGCAGTGGACAATATTAGTATGGTATGGGGAAATAATTTCACTATTCCTCTGCTAGTTATAGCTTCAGAGATCCTGCCTTCTTGGCTTAGTGCAAACTCATGACCTATGAGGTAGCACTTTTTTAATGCAATTTTTTGGCATCAGTACTCTCTCTCTTCAGAACAAGTTGAGTTGGAATGGATTAAACAGCGATGTGTGTAGAGAAGGTGAATAAAACAAAAAAGTGGCTTTGTCAGGAAACAAAGTTGTCTGCATATTTAAGTTGATAGGAAAGCACTGACTTACAGAATTGCTGCAGGACAGTCTATAAACAAATTTAAAAGCAGCAAGATTTGTTTACATTGTTGAAATTATTTTAATTTTTAAAGGGAGTGGTTCTTACTGAAGAAATCAGAAATGCCAAATCAAAGTTTATTTATTGGCAATTAAAAATTAAATTTAGCTTTGTGATGTCATAAAGTAATTTCTTTCTTCCCCTTAATGAGTAAAGATAACCATTCTTTTCCAAAACATTCCCGTTATGCTCGTTGATTTACTTCTTTGGTAAAGTTTGGTTTTGACCAGTTCTCATAAATACAAAAGATAACTGGATTTACAGTTTTGAAAAAAAAAAATAGTGTAAACAGAAAAGAAAAATCTTTCATTCAAGAGGATGGAGCAGGACAAGCTAGTTTCACAAACCAACATGTGAACACAGAGAAATGAAATGTGCTCACTCAAAAAAAGGATGTAAGTGGCAGTCTTAGGAGTCAGAGAACAGCTGTTTGAGAAAGATCTTAAAGTGGCAAAGCACTACTGATATTCCCAAAAGATTTTTATTTCATGAGTAAGTTTTATAAACTGTAAACTGGTTTTTCTGGAGCAAATTCATAAGGAGAACAATTTTGAAAGTGGTGCCTTGGGAACTACATACGTAAATCCTGTTGTTTGCT
Organism: Nestor notabilis; assembly: GCF_000696875.1. NCBI lineage: Eukaryota > Metazoa > Chordata > Aves > Psittaciformes > Psittacidae > Nestor > Nestor notabilis. Next base: position 26,242 of record NW_009930485.1, on the reverse strand, counting down.
AACAGGATTTGTGAACAGAAGTCTCTGTGCACAGTGTTACAGACTGAGCTCTGGGAAGATTAAAACACACTGAAAGTTTCTTTTTTAAACCTTTTTATTTTATTCCTTTTTTCCTCCCCTCTATTCCAGATGACACCATCTTCAAAGCCAGAGGGAGATGACTTGTAATGAGGCCCTTGTGAGCTGCAGTTAGTAAGTTGCAGGCAATTTCTCACTTTAATGTCAAATGTGATACAGCAGTTAAGCAGTTTGTTAAATCCAGAACAGTCTTAGGAAGTCAGAGAGTTATTCTAGAGCTCCATTGATTTAATGTAGAAATTAGAAGGATCTATGACTACGTCCTTAAAAAGGACTACCTAGAACAAGGTGAAACTAGGAGAAAAGAAGCTGACCTTGATCTCCACCTCAGGTTCTCCAGGGGAACAAAGCTGTCCTCCCTATCCTGCAGCACAGTGACAGGAGGAGGAAGGAAGGGGTGTAGAAAGGGTTCCTTCCAAACTCCTCATCATGAAATGTGTGCCCACGAGTAGGGATGGCTGCAGCTGCACGTGATTGCTGAAACATGATTGTTCACTGCCTTGTAAAGAAAATACAACCCACTGGTGAATCATTTAGTAATTCTTCAGTAATCTCGCTGGGTTTTAAAGAAAATATAAAACATCCATTATTAGGCTTGAGTGTCTTACAACATTTGAAAATGTGTTTTATAAATCAAGAGCTGAAGCAGGAGGTAAAATTTACCCATCTTCCAAAGGCCAGTGTAAAGCCAATGTACCATTTACTTTCTCAAAATAAGTTTAAGTCAAACCTGCTGTTTCCTGCTGGCCTTTCCCAAATCAATGAGCTTCAAGAGCATTCAAATGGAGAATAATCACCTTAAAAATGAATAGTCTAATAGAGGAAAAGAAGTTTCTTGACATGGTGAAATAAATAAAATCCCCAGCTGGTATTACTGAGTTGAATGTCTGCAGAGAGTTAGAAAAAGAGGAAGCATATTTTTGCAGCATCACGGCCAGAAAACTGAACAACATGTTACCTTGGAAGAGATGCTATATTCCAAGTAGAAACTGCCCTGCAAATTCAAGAAACAACCTAAATATGTTTAACTCTTCTGAAACGTGATTTAATATTTCTTCAGTAATTGCAGGTGAAATAAAAGACTTATTTTAAATTCTCTTCCAGCTGTTTTCATGACTGACGAAAGAGGAAACAGGCAGAAATAATGCTGGAACAGTTCTGAGTGGCTTTTATTCATAAATGCTACCTGTCTTTAGGACAATTTTGTCCTTGCTCCTGTCCTCATGTACTCATTTCCATAAAAGAAAAACGTCAGTGCTCTGAACTAGTAACATCTTATACCAATTTAGAATTGGTGTAAAGGATTGTTTCACAAGGTGTCAAGTTGACAAAGGATCACAGGACAGCAAAAAAACAATCAAGGCTATGAAATGGGGCGCTAGCAGATAGTCTCTTCTTACTGACTTGGGGTTAAATGCTAATGGCTGGTATTTTCATTGTTGTGTTTTTATGTATATATACATATATAAATATGTATATGTATAAACATTTTATGAAGCTTTCTTTGTTACACCCACAACTTGAAAGGGGCTATTCAATGTGTTTGGCACATTCTTCATTTGCATAGTGTCATCTATTTAATTAGCCACATTTTGAGGGATGATTGTTGGTTCTAGTCAGTTTTTATTGATTGCATTTTTAAATAATTATCTTAGGCACATCTTTGAAGTTTTTATAAAAATATCCCAAGCCTATAAATAATAGATCTTTCACTTGATTCCAAACAGTAACACATTATTCAGCAGGGTCTTACTTGTTTCTTTAAAACTTAGGAGAAAGCTCCTAGGAAACTAACTTCAGAAAGCTGTGAAAGTATGGATGAGTGCATGGGACTCTGGTGTAAGACCCTGCACAAGGAGGTACTTCTAGGCTCTGCCACAGACTCAGAGCCCCTTGCTATGCCCTGGAGCTATCGCAGCATATAAGTGCATGAAATAGTGGAGGAAAAACAGCTAGGACAAAAGAAATCAAAGAATCTCAGAGCCAAGCAGTAGCTGCATAAATGTTCGGTAGCAATTAAAAATTTGAATTATGAGAGCTAGAAAAGCTTTGAAGTAATTTCTAAACTGTGTGTAGACAATTAAAAGAGGGATCTAAGTGGACTGGAAACAAAACATTAGTCAACTCAGCAGTTTCCAAGATTCATACATTATATTGGAAACTGTTGTGGATCTGTTATAACAGTAAACACCTGCAACACAAAATTACATGTATAAAAGGCTACATGTCAGATTGCCTCCTTTTATCACATGCCTGCAACTTCTTCTGTGTAGCTTAGGCAGTTAAGTGTCTGCATTCTTTTTTTTTTTCTTCCTATCTTAATTTGCAAATAAAATAAAAGAAAGAAAACCAAAAGACGTAGATGAAATCCAAAACATATGGGAAGTATCATAACTGCACTGGCCAATTATGCCTCATATCTGATAAGACTATACAGAGCCATTACAATATGATAATTATTATAAAGCAATCCATGAACCTTGTTAGACTTAGTAGCTGAAACAAAATTGAAACCCACAAACATTTATTTGAAATTTATCCAAACATCTCTATCTTTGACATAAGACCTGGCAGTATCATTAACATAAGCTTTATTTTTGGATTTCTGGTATTATCTTATGCCTTTCTGATCAGAATATGCCTTTCACACCATGTTTTGACATGACTTTTTTCGGTCTGTCTGGTAACAGGAATCTGAAAATGGGAAATAAAAAGAAGTTAGTATTATCTGTCTGCAAAATAAGGTTGTGTGATTCAAGTTAGTTCCTGTGTTTCTGAACCTACTTTACTCACGACATCACTGTCTAGACATCTAATGAACAGAAATCCAGTTTTCAAAGTTTTCTTTGCTCATTTACAAGCATACACATTTCCATCTGGTATACATCTATCATTTGGTCATTGGTGCACTACCTATATTCACAGCCAAAAATTCTGCACAAGCACAGGGAACACAGGGCCATAGGTACGCATATGCACAAATTCTTCTTTAAGGTTTTTCATAGCTTTAAAATAAAAGGGGTGGCAAATGCCAAGATGCTTTTGGCCTGGCTGGTTGACTATGCCAGAGCCTGGTGTTCCATAATTTGCTGCCAATATTCTCGGGAGGCAAACCTCCTCTTTCCGTTCCCTGACTCAGCAAGCGACGTACTACTTTCAGAAACAGGATAGGCAAGAGTCCATGGGTCTGATGGATTAAGTATATTACTAGGAGAAAAGTCACCCTGAAAAAGTCTGCTTTATAAGAGGTCTTAGAACAAGCTGCTGACAACTTTTCCTAAACACGTCATGTTCTAAGTATGGTCTCACAGATAATGCTTCAGTACTTGAAATGAAAGTCAGTACAAGACAGTATAAGGACAGCAACCATTCTGCCAGTGTCAGACTGCAGGCAGTGTTACTGCACACAGAACCTAGAAGAAATACAAGGTTTGCTTATAAGTCCATTTTCTGAAAGATTTGCCATAGTGGACCATATATAAAACTCCTCCTATTACAAATAAACAGAAGTATCTCTCTTTTAGCATTTTAGAAAACAGTGCAAAAGTGACATATGACCTGAGGCTCAATTACTCTTCTAAAAGAAGAAAATCCAGCCAGAAGATCTATTCACAAAAAAACCCCAAACCCTAGCCTTTGTGGTGAGAGAAAGATTTCAGCAGGTAAGCTCTGGTGGTACCTTCTTCTCTCAACAAACTGACAAGTGTAAGAAGCAGGTGGTTCCTCACAACTTGTTACTTTTCCACCCTTAGAGAACCACTCCTCAAGTTGGTCTACAGAACACCCCCTTTGGAGTCTTTTTTTTTTCTCCAAGGTTTTTCATCTATTTGGTTTGTCCCAAGCTGCTCCATTGTCCATCATTTCCTTTAGGAAGGTACTGCACAGTCTTTTGAATATCACCTTCAGGCATCTAATTGTGCATGCTGTGGCATTACTCAAAACCAAATTCCTATCAGTTTTGAGATTAGGAAACAATAAAGCTTAGTGTCCTATGTCCCTTTAATGATAGTTGTCTTTACCCTCACAAAGCAACCGAAGATGCAGCCCTCAGAGCAAGGTAGTCCTCAGTAAACTCTGTGAAAATGATCCAGAAATACATGAAATCACATAATCATAGTCTTTCAATTTCATTCTATATTGGAAAAAATGTAAACATGTGGAAATACAGTTACAGGTAACTAAATAGCCCTGGGCACTGGATGAGAATCTAGAATCTGAACATGCCTCAAAACTACTTTCAGTCAATCACTGGGACATGCGAAGAATTACTTCATTGTGAAATGAAAACCTTGCTCACACAGTATGACTAATGTCTTCTTCCAGAGGCAGCATATCTGAGGGTCTCACACTTTTGCCTTGACATTGTAGCATAACACCATGTGCTTCAGCTAGACGGGGAACCTGACATACTGTGCCTGCTCTGTGTCATTCCTCTATCTCTTTGGGATTGAAGCCATTCCAGGTAGTTGTACCATCTGTGCAGTCTAACACATTCGTAAAGTGCAGAGATTTTGACATCTCTCAGCAGAGCTTAGACTTTAATCAGAGGCACTGTCAACTATCAGGTTCAAAGGTGCCTTCCCAAAAAAGTTTGACTGATAATACCTCTCATCCTGCTCAAATATTATCAGCTTGTGGTTTGGATGAAGCAGAGCCACTCTCTTCACTCATATTTTGTTCTCACCCAGCTGGCAGTGACACTAATTCCAAGAGAATTGTTGTCAGATGTAGTTATTAATATGCTGTATATTTAAATACTGGTTTGTATCCAAGAGCAGCTTTTGGCTCTCTTTGACAAGCATTTCTTGGCATGTATTGCTACAGTACAAGAGATACTATCTGCACGTATTAATAATGCACAGACATTTTCTTAGCTTGAAAAGCTCACATAAAATGAGCTAAGTACAAACATTGATGTCAGAGTAAGGTAACAGAGGTTGCTATTAATTATGGAATTAATTATTGAATAATTATTGAATTCCTGCCCTTGCTTCAGAGTTCAGTCTTTAATGTTAGAAACAGATTTGATGAATTAATGGGATTTTTTGCCTTTGTTTAAAATTAATAATTGAATATTAGCACTAAACTATGCAGAAGTTTGGCCTTTAATATTTGAATAAGTTATAATTAATAATAAAAACATACTACATGAAATAAGATCATAAATGTTAATAAATGAAAAAATAGAGAAAATTTTCAGGGAAAAATCATATGAATTATTTGTTGAATGTAAGGTAACTACATTGCTTTTATTTATTGCACAGACAAACTGAGAAGTCTTCCTTGCAGAAATACTGGTTACTGTTTTACTTGATGACATCTGATTTGGCAACATCTGGTATGCAATATGCAGGAAATAAGCAATAAGTTTAAAAAAAATCATAAACTTCATTGAAAAATTAACTCCATGTCCTGACACTTCTATAATACGTATACAAGTGATTATCATTTGAGATGTAGATTATCATTTGAGATGAACAGTTCCTGTTCACAGGGGAACTGAGACTTGTGAAAAGCAAGAGAATCACACAGGATAAGAGTAGGAGTTTTTAACAGAGGTGAAATTTGAATTTAGGAGCTACTGCTCAATCTGCTACTCTCATTTTCCACCAAATAAATAATGTAAATAACTTGCAAACATTTGGCTACATCCCAAACAACCCACGAATTCCATGCAAATTCTGAAACTCTGTTCTTGTTTCAGTTTGGAATAGGTACATATTGCAAGGCTTTGAAGGTTAGAGATTTAAAATACTGAAGAATATTTTTCACAGAGACATTGTTACAGATAGAAACAGAATTTCACTTTAAATTTAAAGTTCTTAATTTTAGCAGATACTATTCACATTCTATTTATAAGCTCTACATTTTTTCCTTATATGAGTAAGCAATGCAATAAAATATCCTGTTCGCTTTATCATCTCCAAGTTCCTCATATCTTTTCCTACCTTTGTAGTTCAGCATTTACAGACTTCTCAATTTGCCTCAAACTAAACATTACCAGCAGAAAGACCTGGACAAAAAGTTAGGATGGAGAGAGAAGACTTCATACTTGCTAACACTGTATTCCTGCCCTTGCTTCAGAGTTCAGTCTTTAATGTTAGAAAGAGATTTGCTGAATTAATGGGATTTTTTGCCTTTGTTTAAAAGCTGCCTTTGGTAGGTTCTACTAAGGACAAGTCACTTGCCCTAAATTGTGGCTTGGACCATATGTGCAGGGACTGAATGTTGGTGGGTTTTTTTCTAGTGAGCACTCTATATGGAGATTATATATTCAAACTATTGCTTAAAATGGCAGATTTATTTTTATATCCAAACTAACGATGCCAGTAACTAATTATGTCTGCTTTTGATGGAGAGGTACTCAATAAAATGTATTAAGTGCTAACTTCTGAGAATGCCAAGTGGAGAACTATTCAAAGCCTGTGCTGATGTTGCAACACAAAGAGATGTGATAGCAGAATGCGTTCAAGCCAAGTCTGTAGAGGGAGTACTGTGAGCTAACAGCAGGAAACTGAAATTATACCATATTCACAAGATCCGTTAGCTGTTAAATAAAGGCATTATATCCAACGTATCCCATGTGGACATATGAATTCTACACATAAAAGGTTCAAAGCACTTTACATAGGACGTTGCACATGTTTACCTAGGATTGTCATAGGGGTTTTTGTTCAATGACAATAATAACTCCAGTAATAGCTTGGGGAAAAAAAATTTTTTCATCTGCAGCTGTCTTTAAGACTGTTTATGTTTTCAAAAACAGCTGTGTGCTTTTCTTTTCAGTTTTCTCTACCAGTCCGTTTGTCTTTCCTTTCCCCTTTACTCCTGCCTTCTACCTCATGCTCTCCTTTCTTTGTTTCCCTGAACAATTCCTTCAGCATGTTGCTCCTTTTCTGCTTATGCCTTAAGGCATGATGTGCTACAGACATTACTCCTTAACCTTTTCTCCTCAACATACCCTTTTGGATGGCTGCTGGCAGACCACTGATCCTGGTTTTAATCCTCCTCCTTTTAAAAGGGGCAGAAACAAACCATAGCTATTCCCAGCTGTCATGTATGGGCTTCTAGATACTTTGCAATCCAGAGTTTAGAAGCAGCTGAAAGTAGCAATTAAAGAGACATTTGACCCCAGGGACCACCAAAATACTAGACACAGTGATATAAAGCCTTGGGTGTATAACATTAATAACAGGAAAAAAAAATGTCGGGGGCTTTTTGGCTTCTATAGCTATACCAGTGTGGACATAATTTGAAAGTGTTTTGTCTACAGGTTTTCCTCTGTTTTACAGCTAATTTGAAAATTTGGGGGAATCTAGGTTCTACTTCATATTCCTGGTTTTGTCAGCAAAGCTGTATTTGCTGTAAGCTTGTTGCCTCTCTTGCCTAGTGTACTTAAGCCTAGGGAAAGTAAAGCTGTTTTATGTGCAAGGATTAGGGAGAAGTGGTAGAAAATCTGGAGTAGCCAAAGTGCTATTGTTTCTTTGCATTCCCTGACAGAGGGAAACAGTCTTTACTAGCTGTAATTGCTCAGGATTTGGGGAAATTGTGTCAGCCCCAGGAACTGGTGTACTGTTTGTGCAGTAGTTAGCTCCCAAAGTAAGTCTTGTCTTGCCTAGTATGGTAATGGCCCTGTTATCTTATGCACTTGTGTATAAATTTATTTTCATTTAATGTCTTTCAAACTACTTGATTCAAATGCAATTGCCACTACTCTCCAGAGTATTGAATTATAACAGTAAGAAGATACTTTTGGTTTCCTAGTGCTTTATTCAAGACTTAAACTAGAAATTCAGCCTTCTCTCCCTGCTTTTTAATCAGTGAATCCATTGTAGTCCTTGCAAATTTCACAGTGTAAACTACGATATTTTAACATCTTTTAAAGTTTCCCTATGAACTGGAATTCACTTACAAAGATTAAAAAAAAAAAAAAAAGGAACTGCAAATGACATTGGTGATCTCTAGCACTTGCTGAAGATAAAAAGTTTCTGCTGGAGTCAATGGGAAATCAGATACAGGAATGTAAAAAATAAAGTACTTTGGTGTAACAGCGTATTAATTTCCCACAGTATTTAGTAATGTTTATTGATACTTAATAATGAAACTCATGCAGATAACCTAAATTAACATTCTAGATGTATTCAGAAAGATTATTTTAAAGAGAAAATAAAAAGATAACTGAATACTAACATGGAAAAAACTTTTTTTTTATTTCTTTTTAGTTCCTTTAGTGAATATTTTACTAATATTTTCAATAATACAAGAAATGAAACACTAATCATGGTCAAGCCATTGCTGAGTATCAGAGTGTAAACAGAAGGAACCAACAAACTAATTCTGCAGATAGATTTAGGACTGAATATAAGCAGCAATGAATTTCATTAACTCCTACTTCTATGAAGCCTACACTCTTTTGGGTCTCTCCAATGTGATCCCTATGTCTATGAAAATTCAAATCCAAATTTCAAATCCCAAAACAGGTGTAAGATTGTGGATCTCTGCAATAAAGATATCCCTCTGATAAACGAGCATCAAATATGGTACCTTCTTCCCAAGAATCAAAAATTGTAAATTAGAATGTAATTAAAACCCTGAACTTATCTTTTCCTTTATTAATATGGTAAATTAATCATGATTTTAAGTTTATTTTACAATTATTATTGTTTCATTATATAATTCAGTTTGCATCTCTACAGCTCTCAGATGTTTTGTTTAGGGTTCTCAAACTGTTCTCAAATCAGTTATCAAACTGATTGAAATGACTGATTTGAGACATGGCTGATGTACATTTGATATTCAGCAAAATTCACAAGTGTGCTGTTTTTTATTGTGCTATTTTCACATATATTCAAATTTGAATTAGTCAGTGACCTGTTTGTTCTTTGAAGACTAAGTGGTGCACTAATATTTTCTTAAAAACTGTTTACTTTTTTTTTTTTAACTATTACCCTGATTTGGAGTTGTTGTTTTTTCAGCACAAACTGATCAGTAACATATCAATACATGTGAGATTAACTGGGAGCCGAAGGAAGTTGATTATCAGCATATCTTTTGGCAATAAATGTCCAAGAATATGGATCTGTTATAAAGCACAGCCCGGTGCTCCTTAATGACTTAATGTCTGAATAAGCCCATCTCTTCATGAGTGTAAAGTCTTCTCAACTCAACAATTATTACAATCTCTATTTTTTGCATCTGAACAGTAGACTGTGCCATCAAAACATCTTTAAATGAACATCTTTTACCATGTTACCTGTTGAGGTTGTTGTTTTCTTTTCAAAGTAGTTCCTGATATTTTTATTGCAAAAAATAAGCCAAATGCAATTCAGAAAGCTAAGTGATCTGTAGCAAAACATGCACAAGTCCTTTGGACAAGATTGCCTGGACATCTAAAAGATTATGTGCATGCTTAACCATCATGTGCTCTAGTAATCTGTACACACAAAGCATGGAGACTTTGGCATGCATAATCACATAGATTAGTCTAAGTGTCACAGACCAAAAGATCACAAGGCTATTATGTCAGAAAAAAAGGAGCTCACAAGAAGGCTGTGTTGATTAATGCTTTTGATAGGCTTTGTAAAAGGAAGGGTGTCTCATTTCTCTGGTTCTTCATCCAAACGTAAAATTGAAACCCGAGCCGCAAATCTCCACATGTGATGAGATTCCTAGTTATTTTTGCTGTACTTTTACTCCTGAGAAACAAGGCACTCTACAAATCTTAGGAAAAAGCAGAATTTTAAATATTTATCTCTGATTATTTTGTTAGTTTTCTGACAACCCAGCACAATACAAGAAACCTTATCAGTAGAGGTAGAAGATAACTGCAAAAAAAAAGCTAGTTACAATATTTTCCTCTGAGAAATATACCCAACATTATATGTGGAATCAGTGATTTGTACTAGTAAAAAAGAGCAAAGGGACAACAGGCATTTTACCCTTGACTGTCAAAGAACACTAAATTCACAGTCATATTACAGGAATAAGATGAACAAGGCTCAGACACCAAAACATGCAAATTTATGCCTCTAATCTATTTAAATAGAGCTAAGTAATTTTTAGTAAACCTATCTGTTTGTTGAGCATAGGTGTTGAAATTTGCATGCTGTATATATGTTGCTGTTGGGAACCTGGGCATACAGAATTTGAGAAATATAAATCATATCAAGAATTTCCAGGACCAACTCAAGCAACATACATACTTTATCAGAACACTGCTGCCACAGCATGCCTGCTTTCATAGTTTATATTGAGCAGGATACAGAATGTAAATATATGCAATTTATTGATGTATGGCCATGAGAAATTGCTGTAGTGTGAACCATTTGAATGACTAGTAAGAAAATAAAGACTGTCATGGTAAACACAGTAGAAGTTCTAATATTCTTTTCCAGGCATTTACCAACAGTAATGAATTAGACATGCAGATAAGATAGTTTTCTTCATTTCAGAGAGAGGAATCAAAGCACAGTCAGCTTTAAACTTTCCTCCTTCAGTAACACAGCTCCTTGGTATTCACATTTTCATGATGTGTACCACAACCTGTGTTGCCTGAAAAATGAACAGTTACTTTCAGTTGCAAAATACCCCAATTTCACAGAGTTCTATCTTTTACTTATGTGTCTAAACCTTCAACTACACTGATCTATCTGGCAAGGCTGTGTGATAAAAAAATTGTACCATGACTTCCTTCACTGTCCCCCTCAGAATGACTTGACCAAAACCCAAATGTGAATGACTGAGAACTATAGGAGAATAAACATGACAGAAAACACCAGTTTCTGAATCAGTGCTAAAAAATCTTAGCTCATTTTTATTGCCCACCCTCAACAGATAGCTTATTTGGTATACTAATAACTGAATCTTCCTAAAAGAAGATGGAGGAGATTGGAAGCCAACATCCTTGAGACCACAGAGGGTACAACAGCATATCTCAAGAAATTCTGAAGCTGTCATTTCAGTAGAAAACTGTTCCTTGGAGATGCCTTTGAGAGCAAATAGAAAGGATCCTGAGCCATGGCTTCTGACATCCTTTGCACTTTAGATAACAGACAATGTGAAGGAGGTGGCCACTGAGACTGGGCAGTGTCAGTAGTCATAGCTAATGCTACCAAGAAGAATTACAGGGAGGACGTTGCACACCATTTACAGACTCCAGAGCAGAGTGGCGTTTACCCACAGAAGAGCTTGCATGTAAAATGAGATATGGACGTTGGTTACCATATTTCTTTTCAAGGGTGTAATTTTTTCCATTTACTATAGGTAGGAAGTGTCTCACTCCTTGCACATGAGTGTTACTTGTGTGACAAACCTTGACTTGCAGGAGAATAAATCAGTGCCTATATTCCAGTTAGTCTTTGGCCTTACACATGAAACACAAATGCAAACAAACCCCCAAACAGGACAATCATCTGACTGTTTTAAGGTGGGAGTGCCCAGAAATCATAACTTCATTTGAAATTTCTCAGTTCTGCACAGGGCCAGTTCATGAGTCAGAATACTCTCAATAAAATAGTCTTGTCTTCTTTTTACCTTATCCATACACTTTATTGCTAGTCACACTTCCTTGTTCTGCCTTGCTGTAAGTAAAAAATAGCAAGATTTCTGTCTTCCTTTGAGCTTGTACAACCTCTAGGAGATGAGATCCTGTACCAAATATCAGCTTTGGTTCACTGACGTAGTCCTTAAGAGGTTATCTCTTTTTCCCCCACTGTGTTCAGTGCAGTTTCAGATCAGCTATAGCTTTAGATATTCCCCTCCAAGGAGACTGAGAGCAACCAGTCAGGCCAGTTCAAAGAGGAATCCCAATCCATTCTTTGTTCCAAAAGGAAGGAAACCAATGTCTTTATACCAAAGCTTTGTTACAGAAGAAAAACACAACAGTTTTACACTAATCTTTAAATCCCCATTTAGCTCCAGGAAAAAAAAAAAAACGCACAAAAAAATACAACACAATGATCATCCAGAACAAAGCTCTCAAAGGGCTTTCCATCTCTGCAACAGCCTCACTAACAATCCACTCTCATCAGTCTGTCTTCCTTTTCTTTATTATTTTCCTGCAGGCTCATTTTCAGTTAAATTAAACTTTCCTACTCTTTCTACTGTCACTATGTAAAAGAAACACTAAGACCAATCTTTAAAGAAATTCTGAAAGTCTTGCTGTCGTCTGATTCATGATTCTTCATATGATGCCCTACAGACATCCAGGCTCCCTCCCCTTCCTTCCTGACTGAGACTTTGTGTCTCTCAGCTTTGCAGTACTTGTGTTGGTGCTGGTTATAGGTGTCACACCCCTTTTTGAGTCCTTTTGTCCCATTTGCAAAACAGTGACATGGACTCTGCATGGTACAGAAGAGTCAAGGAAACAGAATATTCATGGCCACCCCCCCATGTCACTTAGAGTAGCTCAGCAAATACTTAAGTGTTTTAATGTCCACTGGCACATTTAGAACACAGTCCTCTCAGCAGATGAAGCAATGAAGCCTGGTTTCTTACTGCTGCACCACCTCTTTGGATTCACTGGTACTTTCTAACAGTGAAGACACATTGGGACTCTTGTCTCTTTCTTCGGCTGCATGAAATCTGTAAGAGTTACTTTTGAGACAGCTGCCACACAAACTTGAATACAACTGGCCAAAGGATTTATAAGGTCTTGGGTAGAAGCATGTTATGTAGATGGATAGCATGATAGCACAGGTTTTATCTCCTTAGAAGAGAAATTAATATAGTCCTTCAGTACTTCAGATGTCCCACCTAGAGGAACCATAGGGTAAAGAAGACAAGCTGTTAACTAGGAAGCCACTCAGTACTAAGTGTGAAATACAGTAAAAGAAAACATTTAAGAGTGAAAACAAAAGAGGAGCAGGCAACACTTGTTAAGAGAGTACGTTAATGAAAACACTGAGGATGAGTTATAAATTGAACCACTTATAGAATAGGTAGATGAAGCCAGGAAATCAGCTGTTCAGTGGAGCAAAGCAGGACTTCTGTAATCAGAGTAGATAACCTGAAACATGTCACTGCAAAGTGGAGAAGGGGAAGAGACTAACCCAAGAAGATGGACATTGTTCGTTTCAGCTATCAGGATGAGAAAGTGAAAATGAAAGAAGCTTTCAGCTTCACAAGAATCTCTTTCAAGTTACTAAGGAAGAAGCATTTTTTTACCTGGAAAGCTGGCCTTTTCAGGGTCTTGCCTCTCCTTTTCTTGCATAAGCAGGCTGAAAAATAATTTTAAAAGCTTCCTGCAGCCTTGCATGTCTGGTTTTTATAAGCATTGCCCATGAATTGCTTACAGAGAACTAAATAAATGGAAGAAAGCCTGGGTCCTTACATTGCACCTTGATTAAACATTTACTGACTGCTAATATGATAATTATTTGCAGCTATAAATAATTACTTCAGATGCAAGGCAGTGAAGACATGGGTTCGAAATGTCTGCTTATTCCTGTAGTCTTTGCCATCCTGTATGCTGATACAGGATTATTAATCTTTGTCAGGAAGGTCAGGAAGCATCACACGGTGATTAATGGTAAGTAGTAGAGGTTTCTTATAACTGAGCTCCAAGGACTGTAGCTGAAAACTGTTAAAAGGCTATTAATACCTCCTTTGCCCTTGCTGTACCCATTCTGACTACAGATGACTATTGAGGAATTGCTGGCTTTTTGGCTTGCAAGGTTATTCACCACCCATCTGTCTCCCCAACATAGTCACCATTTGAAGACCCTTGTACTGCCAGTTGGGTATTAATGAAAATGCATCAAAGGGTCAGGAACAGCTACATCCACAATCTTTTCCCTGTCCATGATTCACCATGGTAGGTGCTCTCCTCTGAAACAAGCTCATGTAAAACAGGATGGGTCATGTAAAAAGGGAAGATAAAACAGTCAGTGTCAAAGGAGTACAAAAAGGGTGAAGACTGTTGCTTAGTGAAATCTGTGCAGGAAGTTTGTTCCGCATTGAGATAATTTTAATCCCATTCTTAAAGACTATATCCAAGGCTGCCTACTTGAAAAAAAAAAAAAACAAAATCAAGCCCAACCTCTTTTTTACTCTAAACTTTAAGAATACACATCCTACTCAACTTCATGGTGCTATGGCAAAACAGGGTTAGGGAAAGCACAGAGGCAAACTTGCAGAAGTAGTCCAGTGTGGCTGCTCACCTTGCTAGGATAAGAAGGAAACAAAAAGACATTTTCTTTCTTCAGAAAATGTTCCTGGTGAATCTGAACCTTTGTTTTTTACACTAGAGTACTGGGTCTCTGCTGTTTTCAAACCACAGATAGGGTTTCAGAGTAGGAAAGTTCTGCAAGGTCAGCTATCTACTCCCTTTGATCAGAATGTTTGTGCTAGATCACAGGTTGTGTTAGATGAATGTGCAGTACAAGTTCTCCAAAATGTAGTTAGGATATTAGGGAGTAAATTTAAAGGTGGCTAGACATTTAGGTATCTTGCAAGGATATTCAAAGATCACTTGGTGTCTAATCTTTGTTGGATACAATGTGATTTAGGTACGTAAGTACTTTGAAATTCTTTCATGACTATCTATGTATATTTTGAAATTTAGCTCCTGCCAGCTACTTAAGGCAAAAGACCTTTCAACTATGTGTTTGTGTCATTGTGCCTCTAGTTAAGTAAATTACTCTCTGTTCCCACATTACATTGAAATCCTAATTTTATAGCTGGTTCAGGCAAAAATGCATGTTTGCATAATCCATAATGTACCTTGTTTTAAAATAGTAAATGAGGAGGAGCAATCTGTATCTTCTTTATCTAAACCTCTACTGAAGCTTACTATGCAAATGCATAATCTGAAACTTTTCTTTTATTTAGAATAGATTTTCCTGTGTCCTCTAACATTTCTCATAAATGTTCTGCTGGAAAACCACAACACCTTCATATAAATAGTCCTTATGGAAGGATGCTTAAGTAGTATCAAATTAGCTTCCATAGAATTTGGCCACTTAGTATTTCTGCTGTCAATGTCAAAACCATGCTGAGTCACTGTTAACTGAGCTGATACTAGCAAATACATTGACTAAGTCATTTATTCACATCTTGTTGTTACAAGTCTATGAAAACTGTATGAAATAATCAATGCACACAGCAGCTCAAAATGCTGTAGTAGAAATGAAGTCCTGCTAAATTTCCATCATTACTGGCAGAGTGACTCCTTGGAGGTTCTGAAAGGTTATGCAAGAAGGTAATTTTCAGTGAATATTACATTCAGAAAAGCCTGCATAACTTTTGAAAGAAAAGAAAGACTCCAAAGAAACTGGGAAGACAATAATATAAGCTCATTTGTTTAGGGCTGTTCAGCATCCTGTAAAACACCTGCACAGGTTTGAAAGTGGTGGACTACAGTATATGTCTGGCTGTCTAGGTACACCTAACATATTAATGATACAGAAATGCCTGTAGATGACAAATTATTTAGTGACAGGGATATGTGGACAGCATTATTCTATATTATTCATTATGGGGATGTCAGTATGTGAAATGCGTAATTCTATAACATCACAAAACCTGTTCATGAGGGTTAAGGTAATGCAAGACTCTCCAAAGATTTGCTAAAGACCAAAGCAACCAAAGCATTTCATGCTGCATAGAGCTTTGCTATGTGCATATTTCCATTCTGTAACTCTTGTAAACTTCACCAAAGGTAAGATCATTAATCGACCTGTCACAACCACCATCATTTAGCTTTTGGATAGGTTATACTTGACAGGCATAGGGCTTAGGTCAATGTCACACAGAAATTTTTATATATGTTGATCTAGAACAGGGCTTTGTAAAAACCAAGATGAAGGTGATTTGGGAATAACAATATATAGATCTGGTTTTCTGCTTCCTCTTATTGAGAGAGGCAAACCCTGAAGCTTCATTATTTTGCCTCTGTTCTACTGTATAAATAGCATACACAACTATATAAAGTAATACAACATTTAGGCTCAGTGTCCTCTGAACAGTAGGCCTTAGTAACATATCAGGCACTGTTGTAGAGAGCTGGCTTTACAAAGGTCACAGCAAAACTTCTTTTGATGAAAGAGGGCACAGATTTAATTTCTGGAGGTTTACTCTGCATTCTGTTCTCTCATGGTAGGAATGTGGGTAATGAAGCCTGGTGAAAGATGACAATAAATGTACTGAAAATAAAAAGATTGTAAAGGATGATTTGTTTTTTCTGGTTTGAAATAGCATTAGTGAAATGAGCATTGTCATGAAAGGCCTGTGTATTGTTATAAGCAGAGCTGATTAAATAATACTGGAAAGCAAAGTGAAAATTCCTGAAATAATATAATTGGATTTATTTGTGAGAAAAATTAGTGCATGCTCTTTAAAGTATGGCCTTTGGAAGTGGCAACAACACTCCTGTTTCTAACAAAGTGTTAACAGTGGAATGAAACATCAGCAAAAAAGCAATACTACAGTAAATTTAAAGGTTTGCCAAAGATTTGCATATTTTGTGCTATGATTTAAACAATAGAAATATAAACCCAAAAGTGTTACGGAGACTTGCAGAAAGGCTAAAAATAACCTGATACAAGAAAAGTAAGCATCTAGCTCAGAAGGAATTGTAAAATAGAATTATATTATACCACTTTATAAAGGCCTTTGTGAGGCAGAGAAGTAACCAGTTAGAAATACGAGAGTGCGTAAAGGAAAGTGAACAAGGTGAAGAAGTCACCATTTAAAGAATATAAAGCCAGGATGGAAGATTAATCAAATTAAGTTGAATAACAAACACAACAACAAAGACACACCAAGTGAAGGAGACGGGCTGTTTAGGAAGCTACAGCATGAACATACCCTTCAGGTCAGATCATTTATTGTCACTGTGGAACTGAGCAAAGTCACTCTTCCAGCCCTGGTGGGAATTTACCTGTATAAAGAAAGACTAAGAGGCAGTTCTGTGGGGATGGTCTAGAGACATGGCCTTTACTGCAGTGACATTCCTACAGTAGTTCTGTTTACAGCAGTAATTTAAAAAATGGTTTCCTAGAGGACAAGGAAGAAACTATTCCTCACACAATATTAACTTGGGTTTGGATGTTATATATTAATAAAAGACATGCAAAATATATATCTGTATTTGTTACTTTTCCAGGTAGGCAGCTACTACAGTTGACATAGGATGTCCCAAAGGGTAGAATGAGATGACATCACAAATGTGAACAGCTTAAAAAGCAGCTCATATATTGCAAATGAGAAAAGATGAAGGTCAGAAAAGCAATTTCCCCAACAAGTGACTCACACTGCAAGAAAGTTTGAGACTTATTTCTCAGCATTGCACTAATCAATGAGAATTAGAACTTTCATTAAATCTTTTTTTCCCTTGTTTGAAAACACCAACAAAGGAAATACAGCAACAACCATTCATCCCCATTAAGTTAAATTCCCATCTGCCAGAAGATGACATTTTGTACTGTAGATAGGTCCCATTGCTCTCAAATTGCTTTACTTCACTACATTAGTCTGCTAATTCACTAAAGATTTAAAGGTAGCAGGTCTGGCACTGTCAAAAGCACCACATGATATTTCTTCATACTCAGCTGAATAAAATTACGTTGGAGAAACCCAGTGCCATCGAGTTCCTGTGGTGATTACTGGCAGCTTAAAAGAGGCAGGAATGGAAAGTGAACCTCAAAGGGGTCTTTGCTGAGCCAAATGACTGAGGCTGTTTAAGGAAATGCAAAGAACTAGCTCCTCAGTGTCAGAGACAAAATTCAACCTGCTAAGAGCCTGCTTAATGCAGTGTTGCTGAGAAAGCTTTCCCTGGAGAATGATACAAAGAATACATCATTAGTCAAAACTCACCTGTCATAGGGAACAGATAATAGGGAATAGAGAGAGGGGGGAAAAGCAAATGCTAATGAAAACATAATAGATTATGAACCCAAAGAAAAACTTTAGAATTATAGTTTAAAACATCCACATTTGGTTGGCTTGACATTGCTATTACAAATGGTACTTCTGCTCTTCTATCACCTGCTATTGCCTGGAACCCTGATTTGCTCCTGCTGGGTGATTCTGGCTGTCAGTGACCAGAGTTTGATTGATTAGTGTTAGCAACAATAGAATTCTCTAGTGAAAAACTGCCCTGTCCTAGAATTCACCAAAACAAAGAATTGGCAGGATTGTGGATTTAGACTTTGTGTATAGTGTAAGAATTTTAAGTAAGTATGAAACCCAGCTTTTTGGGTTATTCCTTTGTCTGGGTCAAGGAAAGATTATGGTTACATCATTTGATTTGCTGCAGAGTTGAGCAACTACAGTAGGTAATTGCGCATTTATCTGACCTTCTGTTACAAAATACATAAATGTTAACATCAGGTAATGCATACTTTCATAGTCTCCAGGCCTTTAAAGCAGAGAATATACTGTATTGATGACAGTAGAGGGCTGAATATAAATATTATAGGTGTAGAGATAAAGGGGATAATTATATAATATGTATTATATATTAAGTTAATAACTAAAAAATTTCCCTATACTCCCTGAAGCCAGCAACAAAAACATCTTTGGGAGTGAAGTTCTACTTGTTGCTGTTGCCAACTATTTGGACTATGACCTAGCACTTAGCTGCAATAAAAGCCAACAATAAATTACAAAGAGAGTGATTCTACACTGTAGTCAAAGGCTAATCGGAAGATCTTCAAAAGAATAAAGTTTTCTGTTTATCTAATCATAATGGAGTCATCTCACCATTCTTGATTTCTTTAATGTTAACAGTCTGGAATGACTGCAAAGAAAATAATCTGCCTTTCCCTAAAGCATTTATATCACAGACAAGGACAGTCCAAGAATGACATGGACACTGAATTTGGGAACACTAATGACACAGAGGGTCTATTTTTATGGTAAAATCACAGCTGCATTGCCTTCATGAATGCAGCAGGTTTACAAGGTGGATCTGAACCCATATATTTTTTTATAGACAAGTGTGATGTGATATGTAGGTCTGTTCTTTCCAATTACTGAGCCTGTCTGCTTATGTTTGAGCTCAGACTTTTAATATAATCGCCATAAAAGATGGAACTGAGCCCTGGAAAACAGTATAATTTCTCTTCTGTTAACAGCTGATGATCAAGTGCTGAATAACACATTCCCTGTATTTATATTAGCATTTTCTTTATTTTGTTGCCAATCTCTAGTCAAGAGCTTACACAGCCCAGAAGCAGAGTCATACTGCTCCTCCTTTGACATCCACCTTTTGTTGTTCCATACAGCTGTGCAAAATGGAACCATTCTGAGCAAGACAATATTTAAAGCTCCTTTTCTGTACAAGTGGAGATGATGCCACTGACAGCAAATAACCAGCAGCAAGTTCTTAATCCTGTAGTACCATCCCATAGAGATATTCATGGAAATGTGGGGTGATGGGTATTAGGTGCATAACTTTCTGGGGAACGATAAACCTCTAGTATAACAAGGTCAAATTCAGCCAAACCAGTTTCCCTTTTTCTGTCCAATTCTATTGTGACTTGCACAACTACATAATGATTGCAGGGATCCCCACCAGGCCCTGTTATCTCAAGCAATTGCCCTGATTGCTCATCCCTAAAACTAACTTTGCAGTCAGCTGCTATTGCTAATCTCTCTATCTCTCTTCCTAACCCAGGGGCAGAGAAAGCTGCTCCTGCTCATTGTGATATAGCTAAAAAAAAAAAAATAAATAAAATTCTAATAGCTTCTGTATTATCAAAATGTTTTACTGCTTGCAGAGAACCCTGAGTAGCATATCAACAAAAAATATGAACTTCCTGCCCAAATAATGGCATACACAAAGACAGATCCTTTTGCAGGGCAGTGGGAACAGTAAGTTATGAGTGATGGAAGTCTTCAAGGGCGCTTCATTTGAAATGGTGTTATGTACTTTCTCTGCCCTAGTGCAGACACACTGCTTATCACTCTAATTGCGTTAGTGACTTATTCTTAAATGCAAACATGCACATCGGTATTCCTGGAAGGCTGTGAAAGACAGGGGGATAACAACGAGTAGGTGTGTACTGTCTGGCATGTTATGTCAGTGTCATTTAACGTACCTGTTACTTTAACACCATGCTATGGTAGCACAGTGTGAGACAAAGTGACATTGTGATGTATCTGGATGTGTTGCCTCCTTCATGGAAGAACCTTCTTCTTTATGGGACAGAAATTCAGCAGGTGTAATAACACATTTTTCTTTGGGCTCAGACAGAGCCATAGCAGTTTCCAAATCCTGAATAACTGACCCAACCATTATCCTGGTATTTTATTTTTTATATTTTGTGCAGTTTTGTATAATTTTCCTGTAATTCTTAATGTATCACTTCATTGCAATGACCAAAGGAAGCTCTCTTTCTCATTTAGGATACTTAAAGCCTCAGACTTCAGTATGAAGAGTATCTGGTACCTGTCCTCTGTCAGCACACCTAGTCGGGACATCAGGATGTCATTCAGCCCCCCCAGGCTGAGAAAAAGTTTGCCACATACTTTCCCCCTAAATAAAAATTTTATGCTCTTTTCAATGGTGACTAGGTGTGTGGCACCAGAATTTCACCTTCTTTTAGGTCCTTAGATACCAAAAAGGGAAGGAGTTCCAACATACCTTGGCATGTAGCCTTTCTTGCCGGTAAGCTGTTCAGTATATCACTAGCTAGGTTTCTGTTGAGAAGCACTCAACAGTGTGCTATTGCATGCCACGCTCCTCTGTAGAAATCTAAGTGTTTGATCCGCATGCTCTAGATCGTCACACACAGGCAGGTGCCTGTATGTTTATCAAGTAACTTTTGGGTAAGTGCCTAAAACATGAGGTTAGGCATAGCATCTCTGCTCCTCATGACTGCAAACAAAGATGAACATTTGGAAAATTTAGAAGTAACTTCACATATTTTGAGGTCCCCAGTTTTGAACATTGAAGGCTGGCAACATTTTGAATGTTTAGTGTCTGAAATATGAGCTTTGTACATTGAACACAGTGGGTTATTTCAGATCCTTAATCAAATTGGTGTGGGCTCTTATTTCCTGTAGATAGCCTGCAGTCTTCTAAAGTCCACAGATCTACTGCTCAGTGATTTTATTTGCTAGGTATTGACAGCAAGTGAAACACCAAAACATGGGTGAGGCAAATTCATACTAAAAATGTGAAAAACAGTGGAGGGCTTCTTTTTACTTTTATTCATCTCTTATTTATTGGGGATGAAGGTGTTTTTCCCAGTAAATGATAAGAAGTTGATATAATGTTTGACCATGTGATTTATTCTCATCTTTTTCTCAGCTGCTAAGGTCCAAATTCTAGAATGACTTCAGTCACTCTGCAGCATCCACTGATAAACACCTCAGAGGCAAGCACTCAGATCAGGAAGTAGCTCTTCTCCAGTAGTGAAGCAACTAGAAATAGTGTGCAGAACAGACACATTTTATGATAATCCTATAAATAAAAAGGGAACATAGTAGGAGAAAAATAGACACACTGTGAAACAAATGTATTACATGTCATGTCCAGTCCAACTATCCAGTGTTGGGCAGAGAAAGGGGAAATTCCCTGGACATTTTAATTATAGACTGCTATTGAAAAAAAAGATATCCAAACCCAAACTAAACAAAAACCAACATCAAACACCCAGAAACCCACATACCCATTTAATTAATATGAATTTAAAAAATCAACTTCAGAAAACAACCTTTCTTGGAATCATTATTCTGTGCCTGTATGCACTTCTGGATCAGAAGTTAGTGACCAAGGAAACTTGATTATTCAGGCTGAGAAAGAAACCTCTAATAAAAATCCTAACTGTCAGTTGTGTGCTACTTATGCCAGATTTAAAAAAAAAAATATTCTATGTTATCTGGAAACACATATTTGAAAAGAAAGATGCATCAGACAAAATCTGTATAGTTGCATAACTGTAAGTCCATAAGATGTTCAACCTTCTACACAGAATAAAAGATGGAATAGAGGAACAAAAGGATGTCTGTTTGCAAGAAATACAGAGCAAAAAAGCAAAATTACACACCTACTGGAAAAAAAGAAGTATTTTAACATGAGTTAAATGTCTCACTGGACTGAGAAGAAAAACTGATCCACGCAAAGAATGATAACAGGAAGTTGCAATAGCAACTTCTCCTACAATGCCTAGTGATTAAGCCATTATTTTCTGGTAGTCACCCTAATCTGATTTTCCAGTGTATTGTTTCCTTTGTTATCTACTATAATTTATTACACACACATATAAAACTGGTGATTATTATAGCAGTAACTTTATTAGTTCATTTCAGTTATGTTGTTTGTTTTGCAGAATGTAATGATTTTAATCCTCATTTAAATACATTAAAATAGCATAATCCAACAGCTACTTATTAGAATATGTGAGAAATTATGATTAATGACCAAAAAAAAAGTCTTTTGTCTCATTTAAATATCTATTGTCTGTCTACTAACTATTTTAAAGATAGTGGGAAAAAAAAACCCTTTGAGAGTAAAAGAGAATTCTTCTCCATTACAGATTTGACACCATAATTAGCTTGCTTTTTTGCCAGAAAGATTATCAGAAGGGCATGTGGGAAAAACATATTATCTAAGTAACAATGACTAATGAAAAGAACAGTCAAATAGTGACAACTTTTTCTATTTTAGAAAGGACCATTAGTAAAAAAATGCTGCTGCTGCACTCCTAGCTCCAGGACTACAGTATTTTTCACTTGTATATAATCAGAATATGACTAATACTGCAAAGAAAGATTTCATTAATAATTATATAGCAATTTTTCATGAATTTCCATCAAATGCTTTTAGGCTGAACTTGTATTACCATACCGTAAAATAGCAGATTTTAGAACATTTTAAATTACTAGATGTGGGAAAACTTGGAATTCTAACTGCAATATTTTTCTCTTCCCCCCCCCCCCCCCCAACACGTCTACTTTTTTGAAAACCACA
>NW_009930485.1:509-3137 GCF_000696875.1 Nestor notabilis | reverse complement strand
AAAGGGGAAGGTTTCCCTGCCTGTGGCAGGGGGTGGAACTAGACGATCTTTAAGGTCCCTTCCAACTCAAACCATTCTACTATTTTATGATTCTATGATCTTCACAGATTAACAAGATCTTTTGTAAATCAAACAAGTATTTAGGTAGTATTTTCTGTGTGGTTTTAGACCTGGAAACAAGGGGAGCTTTTGGGTTTGCCCATCCTAAGTGAGAAAATGGAAAAGCTATGTTTGCTCATCCAAAAGTAGTTCAGCACTTAAAGTGCACCAGGACACATCACAGAGCCTCTCTGGCAGACTTTTTCCTGTTTAATTACATAATGTGATCTCTGTTGAGGGACAAGGGAAGTAAGCCAGCAACATATGGTAAAGCAGACAAAATATTTCAGAATGCAAACTCTTATGATTGTGCTTATAAATTAATAGGCAAGAAAATATTACGGTATTAGGAATTCTACTTTTCCTGCTTGAAATTTGAAATTGCTTAAAAATATTTACTTTTGTGAAAACCTCAGTTACAGCTTCTTGTCCAGTGTGAGAGAAATTCCTGCAATCCCTTCTGTGAGAGAAGGAACATGTTTTCTTATACCAAAGCCTGTTCATGGGCCTAACACATTGCCCTGTGTCATAGTTCTAATGCTTTTGGATTTGTCGGATAGTTTCATGTCTGTGGGAATTGCTGTACTCCTGAGCCTAAAGATGGCAGGGAAGAATTGAAAACAGTATCCATCTGCACCATCCTGTCACTCTTTGGTAAGACCGTGAATCACAGGTAACATGCAGAGGAAATTGAAATCCTTCTACTGTAAAGCAAGAAATGATGTTCAGGCCAGGCTCTGCCTGTTTTCTGCACCTCCCAAAATATACTGTATCAGGGGAAATCTTCCTGGGTCCTCTGTAGGTCTTGATTCCGTGGACACGCATGCAGATTAACCAGCTGTGAGCAGATGCTTCTTTCTCTACTCATCCCTCCATACATTTCTGTTTTAAACACCTGGCCCCAGCTCTCTGGTAGTGGAATGGGGGCTGTTTCAGTGTCCCTACCTGGGGCAGATGCTTTTGGAAAACCTCTGACAACTTTATAGTGATACTGGTTACATTGCATTTGTTGTGTCCTTTGAGAGACACTTTTGGAACAAGGTGGAATATTCACCTGAAGTCCTCCCAGGAGTTTCAAAGATGCTCTGGGGACACAGTCACCCACCTAAATTTTATAAAGCAACAGCTTTCATTTTGTTTGCTAACAAAGCAGGCTGAGTGCAACCTGGGAAACATGGCTGCAGGGCTTTGCCCAAGTGATTTCTCAGGCAATTACCTACAAAACAGCTACCAAGAGTTATTATTCAGTCTTTTTAACTGAAACTGAAACTCTTGGTTTTCAAGTGAATTGTGGCAAGTTGCAAATATTTGAGCAATACATACCAAGATAAAGAAACAAATAATCATTACCAATCTGTTAAGGACCACTCTGAAAAGCAAAAAATTCTACCTGGTTTATCAGCCACATTCCTTTTTTCACTTTCTCTCCTCTGTCCCTATCTACACTTACTCATTTGGAAAAAACACCCCACTGTTGATACTGCCATAGCTATCATGCTGCAATAACGTGACTCCAATTCAAGGAGAGAGGAAAGAAACTCTGAAAAGGCTCAGTGACTCAGATTTCAGAGAGCATGTGCTAAAACAAAAATTAGAAGTAATTATATGATAATTAAACTGGTATTCTACAGAATATTACATAAATGATTACATTTCGCTCTCATTCTTCATTCTCATTCATTCCCAAAGAAGATAGGTAAGAGCAGGATATTTTTTTTTTTTAATTAAAATTTCAAATCTTGCTATGCTTTGCACTTCCAACTATGTCTGTCTTGTATAGGATCTAATCCATGAAGGGCTGTGCTTGTCTTGATAAGGTAGGCAGACAGGCAAGGATGTTCTGTGTGATTTTGTCAGTGATCCCTGTGGTTATTCTTTCCCTCCCAGTCAGCTCAGATACAACACCCCAGGATGGCAGCTTGACAGTCACCTTGGAGTGGTGTTTTTTAGGCCAGAGACCTACGAATTATGCTGCAGCAGATCGCAAAGAACAGTTGTGTTTCAACTAGTTTAGCTACATCCGACACCCACAACCTGAATTCCCCGTGTGGTTTTTTGTTTTGTTTTGGATTTTTGGCTTTTGTTTGTTTGTTTTATATATATATTGCCCTAGTTTTTTGTTGTTTTTTTTTTAATCTCCTGTCAAGTACTGTGTAATTACATTACAGAGTGTTGCATGTGACTGTTACTTACAAGGTGAATAATTAACATTGTTGTGGAAGAACACATCTGGAGACTCAGAGAATGAAATCTCAAATCCACAAGCAATAGGTTGTAACTTGCTTTTTTTAACTGTGTAAATCCACTGGTAACAGAAAAATTTATTTTGAAAGGGGGAATGTTTTAAACTCACTATGATGGTCTGAAACTCTTAAAGTGTACCCTAAAACCAGAAGGCTTTGAAGGTCCATGGGACCTGATGAAATCCATTCACGGGTCCTGAAGGAGCTGGCAAATGAAGTTGCTCGGCCACTGTCCATCATATTTGAGAGGTCATGGCAGTCAGGTGAAGTTCCTGATGACTGGAAG
>NW_009930485.1:0-204 GCF_000696875.1 Nestor notabilis | reverse complement strand
CCCACACGACCTCCTTGTCTCTAAATTGGAGAGACACCAATTTGATGGATGGACCACTCAGTGGATAAAGAACTGGCTGGATGGCTGCACACAAAGAATTGTGGTCAAGGGTTCAATGTCCACGTGGAGACCAGTAACGAGTGGTGTCCCTCAAGGATCGGTGCTGGGACCTCTGTCGTTCAACATCTTTGTGGGTGACATGGA
>NW_009930484.1:15057-65746 GCF_000696875.1 Nestor notabilis | reverse complement strand
AATGACTGCTGTAGCTGAACCCAAGACACTGCTGTATGATAAAAAGCACCCAATTTTAGGTATTGTTCTCCAATAAAGTTATTAATTGAATGAGAGAATCCAGGGGATAAGAATAATTTTCAGATATACAACAAATATGACCTAGAAGGAAAAACTGAACACTTCAGTTTGCATCTAAAGAAGAGTGGAAAGAGATACTTCACTGAGTAACAGAAGATTTGTCTTAAGCAGAAGAGAAAAGGTTCATCTGCCATCCATGTGAAGGATACGATAAGAATTTTCAGCTCTAGAAGAAAAGAGAGATTTAAATTGTGCTTTAGGACAGCTTTCTGAATGGTAGATAATAAAGCACTCAAATTGTCTCAGGATGTTATGGAGTTTCTCTAGCTGTAACTTGGACAAGCATCAGTCAGGAATTAAATCAATATTCCTGAGATTGCCTTATGCAAGGAGATAGGCTAGACGATCTTTGAATTCCCATTTCAACCTTATCGTTCTGTGGCAGCGTATGTCGTAAGTGAGGATCATGTTTTAAATAAGGAAAAGCGTACTCCCTTTGCAGTGTCAGTTTATGTGAGTACAGTGAAAAATGTGATTTCTATGTTTTCACCAACACAATTAATTGCAGCTTTTAGAAACTATACCAGTGTGGACTGGTCTAGTTTAGAAAGGCAGAGTCATTGGGTTTAGGATTAAAGTTTGTGACATCTTTTTGTGTCTACCTGGTACTGATTTGTAATCATAAACCATCAAATGATAACACCATAAAAGAAAATGATAGAATGTGTTAGTATTCCAGATTATATTAATATTCAGTATACACCAACACTACAAAGATTTGAAGCACTGGTAATCTGATGTTCTGCAATTCTTTCTTCTGGGACTTTCCTGATTTTCATGACGATCCATTTTGGAGAAGAAAGTCCTTATGGAGCTGGCCAAACAAATAGCACCAGTTTGCATTTCAGAAGCACAGCACTGAAGAGCATACTGTTTATCAAATAATTTTGAAGAACACACTGCTTATCAACTAATATTTGTAGACTTTTTAATTGCTTAAACTAAAACATCAATTGGAACACATCCACACCACTTATAATAGGATTAGTTTTATGATGAATATGATTATTTTATAATTTATTCTAGACTAGACTAGGCCAGAGCAGACTAGACTAGATTGGATTGGATTAGATTAGGTTAGATTGCTTTGATGCTGAGATGGGGACAAAAGGCTAGTCTCACTAAATTCTCTTTTGTTCACTGAAAGCTTAAATTTATATTTAGACATAACACTGAACAAGAATGCTACCATAAGACATTGGCAATAAACACTGCTTCATTAGTATGAAGCTGTGAATGTATGGTGCTGACGGAGTGTGCTGTCAAGAAACAGAGTGGTCATTAGCATTCTGCTAGAATATACATTATTTTGATGTATTTGAATTCTCTTGTCTTGCAGTTCAGTTTTACAGTGGATAATTAGACACTGAGACTCACAATTTAAATTGCTTTTTTAATTTATGTGCTATGCTTGGTTTTTATTTGTCAGGTGACATTTCTATTAGAGCCCTGACTTTCTCTAGTAGTTAGACGGTTTTAGACTTCAGAAGCTAGATTGTTACAATTAATGTCCAATTATATACATAGGAAAACTGTCAAATATCGTAGGGTGGAATTGTGAGTCAAGTTATGCGGTAAGGCTAATAGTTCAAAAGTGCAAAGATCCTTTTATCTCCCAAAAGCAGAAGATGCTCTGAGAGAAATGATTATGAATAGGGTAAAGCTGTAGCTAGTCAGGGCATTAGTGACCTAGGCTGCATTCACATTTTCTTGAACAAATGTTCTACTTGATACATGGACTGCAACTAGATGTTGGACGGAATAAAACATTTACTATCATCAGGCACTTGCTAGACAGTTTTAAACAAAAAAATAAAAGACAGCTGACATCTGTTCTGACTTTGCCAGTCTCTTTTCTCTCTACTAGCAGAACTAAGCATTTGCTCCTTTCATTAGTGAGACTTTTCCCAAAACTTTTTGACCAAGCTTTCTGCATCCAACTTTGTGCACTGCACTTCTGTTTAATACTAGAGCATGAACAGTTGTAACAACTTTTCTGTAAGCCTTCTGATAATTTCTTCTGTAGATCTGTTGATAGCAAAAACTGGAAAAAACTTATGGAAAAAAAAGCACCTTGGGCAATTTTTCTTATCCCTCATTTTCATATCTGATATTCCTATCTGCGCTAAGTTTCTACAATGTCAGATGGAAATTATCATACTTGTAACCTGCTGGGTTAAATACAGTACACCAAATGAAGTATTCTCTGTTTAATATTTGAGGATATTTATATTTCCTACTTTTTTCATTTTAAAGAAAGAACACTATTTTACCCGAATATGATTAATATTGTTCAGTTTTCATACTTCTGTGGCTTGGGGGCATTTTACAGAAAATGTAATAACTTCATACAGCATAGGCAAGTGAAAAAGACATATTTGTTAATATTAGTGTAGAGGAGATGAGACCAGTCGCTACTGACAGAACATAAACTTGTTGGGAGCCTTTGAAATTCTCGTTGACTGGATTTGGAAAAAAACAGCATTTGTTGTTTACAACAGGAGCAGCTGGACGCTTCAAAATCTGGTCTTTCATTTGTATGCTTTAGGCCTTTTTCTAAACAGAGAGTTTACTCTGGCTTTGTTAAAGTAACCTCAGGGCTTATCTACATGGGTATGTTTGTGAGGATTAAGCTAGGGTATGAATTTTTAAGTGTCACAGCTGCTTCCCACAGAGCGGATACACTGGAATGTAAGTGCCTTGCTGTATTTAAGGTTCATACACCAGCAGAACCACCAGTTCTTTCTGCATTTTGTAGCTATAGAATCAATTCCTTCTCAAAAGTTCCTGTTCTTTGAGTTTTCTTTATTTCTCGGCTACTGAAATTAGTTTGTTATCTCTACCCACAATGTTTTTTTTCTTATTATCTAGAATATTTCAGGTGCAACTATAAAATTATGATAGTATTACACCAAGCTGGTTTTGACTTCTGAGACAGCTTGTGTGCTTCTGCATTTACGTATTGTGTCTTCAAAAACTGAGGATTTAAAATCAATTTCCCCCAGGTGTGATAAAGAAATTAGTAACTCCAATCTGAAACTATTTTAAATTCTATTTCTTGAATAAATCTGCCTGCTTAGTACTGACCCCTGAAGTAAAGAAAGTATGACAGAGCAGACTGATTGAATGTTTCTAGTTCCACTAGTGCAGAGTCTAATGGAAATTGTGACATACAGAATTGTCAATAGGGTGCTCAGATCTTTTAACTGGGACATTTACCTTTTATTTAAAGTAGAAGCATTTTTTCTGTATTTTTCACTGTAAATTTGCTAGTGGATGAGAGATAAAGATATCATAGGAAATTTATGGAAATTACATGAGTATTTTAACTAGTATTTTAATTTTTTTATTCCCCTCACCTCTTCGATGTAGAAATAAGCAAACCCCCATAATCTGTCTCTCTCCCTCGTCAGTAAGTAAGCTTGCAAAACATGCATACAAAATACTGTACTCCTTGTGTAATAAAAATATTTGTTTTGTATAATAGAGACCAATTTGGTTTTCATTATTTTCTCTACTTAGGAGGTTTTTTCCACCTTGTGTGTGGATGAACTTTGATCTGGTGTTCCGCAGATGCACAGTTTTCAGGCAATGTACCAGGGAAGCTAGAAAATTGCTGCCTCGTGTTGGATCACTGGGACTGAGAGAAACTTATGCTTGTGTGCATATGCAACTCCAGTTAAAAAAGCAGCAGACTTCGCTGATGTAAAGCTCCTCCTCTTTCCTTTACTGGCTTGACTTTATTTGCCATGATACCTTCAAATGACGGAAACAGCACTCTGTGCTAATGAGGAGGAGACCAGAAAAAATGATACATGCTTGTTTGGGCAAAAGGGAAAATAGTTAAAACCATGTAACAATCTACGTTTATAACATGCTAAGGGGTCACTTATATGATTGCAAAGACTGTACTGGGAGATGATCTTGCCCATCCTCTACCCCCAATGCCCAAAGAAAAGTTATATGTTTTATGTCTATTCAGTATTTACAGTGTAAACAATAATAACTGATTTTTTTTCATAGTTATTCAGCATAACAAATGTTTTACAACATGGATAGGTAAAGGCTAGAAGGCTAGATTTGGCAGAAAAAGGATAGATTATCGATGTTAAAGATACATTTTAAAGAATTACAGAAGGAAAGTAAGTTAATTTCTTCCCCCCCCTTTTTTTTTTATTTTTTTTTCATCATAATGAATTAGACTTCTTAAAGAGCAGATAGATTTCTTAAAGAGCAGAGTACATCAGTACTTTTCCCCCACTTAAGGAGGAATCTGTAAGGCTATGTGGGACGAGAGTGTTTGCTCCTTTAAGGCTATCTGGACAAGGACTTTTTTACATGCAACAAGGGATAATAAGAAAGAGGAAGCCAGAGACAAAAAAAATATGTAGAGAGAGAGACCTGTCAAAACAAACACGGAGATAATGACAAGAAACAGACCTTGCCACTCACACTAGTTGATGTGCTATGAAGAAACAAAAGGTGCAACTTCCAGGAAGATCAACCTGGACTTTACAACAGATAAGACTGTAAACCAGGACTGGGAGGGGTGTGGGGATCAACAGAGCTGTACAAATGCATGGAAACATGCAGGGAAACAGAGCAGGGAGGAACAAAGCAGGGGGAGGCAGAAAAGGTGTAGAAAAGGCTGGCTGTGTGTAAAACAGGGCTGGTTGGTATGTGTGTCTGGCCACACTTTGCTCCAGACCGCCACAGCCCGTCCTGTCTTCTTATATCTTCACGTTAAATATTTTTTTAACTAGCTCTCTCTGTAATCTCACTCTTCATCCTGTGTGTGGGGATACTGCAAGGCCAAATGCCAGCTACTGGTGAGGGACAGGGTGCCAGCTCCTGGAGGCAGACCACATGTGTGTACCCTGGCAAGTGGGGAGTTTTAACCTCCAGCTGTGGAGCAGGAAAGGTGTGTGTCCCAAAAAACAGCTCCTGGGTGGGGGAACCAGCACAAGTGAGGTAAGTGAGAGGCTCAGTGCCGGGAGCTGGAGTAGGACTGTGGGTTACAGCCCCCATGCTGTGGAGACCATCTATATGTTCCTCAGACCTGCTGTGCATGTGTGGAGTGTGTGTACTTTCTAATGAACTTCAAGATGGACCATCTGGGATGAGTCTGTGGGTGCTCTGTGTGTGCAGCAAGTATCAAACTGGACCTGCTGGCAAATTGTTACCCAGCTTTGTTACCATTTGAGCCTGCAACCAGGAAAGTGGCAGCTGTGCCCCATAGCCTGGGCAGAAGCCCCAGAACCCTGCACACCAGATTGGGCTCCAGTGACTGGGCAAAGGGGAACCCTGGGCTGGAGCAGCTGGAGCAGATGGCCATCTCCTCACATCCTGTAACAGCATCTTGACAACTTCTCCCACTTTTCAAATAGCATGACTCCACAGAAACTCATGTAAACTGCTCCGTTGTATACCGTTCCCTAGTTTACCTTGGGAAAAAAATTAATAGTGTGGCTTACATTGCACAAGGAGATGTGATAAGCAGTTCAAAGCTGCTGTTATCTAATGCACTAAATCAGAAGAAGTAGACATTTACTTTTATTTGCTGTAAATATATGTATTATGAAGTACAGGCAGGTGACAGATTTAAACTACTGTCGATGACCACCTCCACGACTTTTCATAATAATACAGATATTTTTCTCAAAGCTGACCTGAACAACCAACTGGTAAAGAAAGTCCCCATTTGTACTTCTTTGTGTTGAAGCCATTATAATGGCTAATTCAGAGAATGATTCTCAATGGAGTCTACAAGTTATTTAGATTAGTTACTGCTGAATGACATCTGTTCTACAGACACTCTAAAATATGACAAACTGAAAAAAATATTCCCAAAGGATCTATCATGCAAATGTGCAAGGGCAGGTTTTCCTCAGCTGTTTTGGTAACTGCCTAGAAGCAAGGCACTATTGGTTAAGGGAGATATGCAAAAGTTTGAATGTTCAGGACTGTTTTCACTTACTGTTTTGAGTTAGTAGGGATGTCAGAGAAGATCAGCAATGTGAAAGATGAACAAATGCTTAATAAACCAGCAAAAAAACCCCAACCAAACCTCCTTCACCTGGAAAAAGCATGACAATGCCTACACATGTGCCATGATGAAAGGTGGCTTTTGTGGTCCAATCTTGAAATTCAAGAACTAATTTCTGACAGCTGTTCATTTGAATATTTGAATAAATAATGAATTAATTATTTGTGTTATTCTCTCCTTCAGTACAGTGACATTTCTTCTCTTTCTTACCAGTGCCTCTTTTTCTTGGAATTTCTTCCTTGTTCCCTTTCACAAACACAGCAACAGCCAACTCCCATTTCTGGTTCATCTAACCAAGGCATCATCACACTTTCAGAGCTTAGCAAATAGCGTGCTTGTGCTGCTGTTTTTACACTGCTGCATTTTCAGCCTTTACAGCTGCAAATGTGCTGGGAAGAGACACAGTAATGACAGCCAAGAGAGCTCAACAGTCGTTTATTGCAAGGCTGCTTCTTTGCAGTGCTTGTGCACACCTGCAGAGATTCCTCTGTCTGCAGGAACAAGAGGCTGATCACAAGCCTGTGAACCATGCAAGTGCCAGCAAAGGCTGCTGGTGCTGGACAACTGCTGAGGTAGATTTCTGCCCAGAAACAGACTGGAACTTCAATTTTTTTATCGCAGAGAGCTTTGATTGACTTGCTATCAGCATATATCATTCTCAGCTAGCTTTGGAGCCAAATCTGATGCACACAAGATTGTAATAGCCTTCCGGACAACTAATCTTTTGCAATCCATCCCTCCTTATTCATTTTAAAAGCCCATTCCCAATGACTAGAGAGCACATGGCTAATTCTGCAAGCAAACCAAGCTAAGTGATTCAGCAACAACAGAAAAGAAACTTTGCAGATTCTACTGCTTCATTCCAGTAGGAACAAATTCCAGTAGTAGCTGCTTGTTAGGGAAAAAAAAACCCCAACAAACAAACACCAAACTGCAAAATACCCCTTGCCCCCCTTATTTTAGATGTGAATGCTGTATCTTTTCTTATTCATGCAACAAATGTGGCATAACCTGTTAGGTTATGTGATAAAAGCTCTGCACACCTGCAGAAGAGAACAATGGCTACCAGGAACCCAAATTATGGACTCAGAGGAAGGGACAGTGTGTCCTGCCTCAGGCTTGCGGTTCAGGCGTGAAGATTATCAGGACTGATGTCAAGGGGTGTTTACTCCAAAGTAAAAGGAGTGCTTGCTGTTGGGGGGATCCACCTTATATGTATGCATACATCTACACGTTCCCCATTAGAAGCTGTCCATCCTGCTCAGCCAGAGAGGAGAGGAGGATTTGTGTGACTGTGTTTTCGCCTGTGCTGATCCATGTGGTTGGCTGTGTGTACATGTGATGTAATGCACGCTCAGTCTTGCTGCTGGTCAGACCGGAGGGCATGGAGCTGCAGCAGCCTTGACTCTGTCAGGCTGCTGGATCTGGCTCTGTTTCCTGTAACACAATGCACACCCCCTCTAGCTTCTGAAAAAATAAATTATGATCAAAGACACATATTCCCCTTTCTCTTCTCCCTCCCTGTTGTGCTCTGTGTTAAAATTTTTCAGTCTTGATATAATCAAAATGTGCTCAGCTGTTACCTATTAACTTTCCCATGCTATCTCCATCGGAGTTTCAAAATCAAACCTTCCAGTATTTTAAAGAAGGCTCAGACTGCACATGGTTCCTGAAACCATTTTTGCCTTCTTTTTACTTGTTACAAACTAATCTTTCCAAGAACAGTTGATGAGGAAGAGTTGGGTTTGCTCCACTGAAGACTGATCTATACTGAGCTGCTCAGGGAAAAAGATGTTGATGTGCTGGTGGGGCAATGAGATGGAGAACTTGAACAACACTTCGAGGTTACAGTGATCCCTTGACTGCTCTTTGCTTCCCAGATCTCAAAAGGGCCTTTTATCTTGCACTAAAGCAGTCTCTAACTTCAAGCACATTTAAAATGGAGTGAAATGGCCTAGACAGCCATTATTACAGCTGAAAACTCCCACTTCGTGCTTTAACAGTCTTTTTCATAGAAATTGTTTTCAGATATAATTAATGCAAAACCGGGCTTGAGACCTTCCCATGGCATTTTCCACTTATTGTACCTTTGTTCCACTGCACCACAGCAGTCTCCACCCGAGTATGCTCCCTCTGGGATTTCTTACGGACCAGGTGACCAAGGGCGTACGCTTTCCTTTATGCCTTTGTCACTAAGCTGCGCTAGTACACATGACTGGTTTTAGTCAAATAGGCTAGCCTGGGAATTTTTAAAAAGGCATTTATCGTATTTTTTCCTCTTCTATTGTAAAGACTTGCATTCTTACTAAGAAAAGTCTGTAATGATACAGAGAACGATCACACAACAGCATGCTGATGTGTATTTAAAGCTATGGAAAAACAAATTGCTATTTGGCTCTCTGAAAGTATGGATGAAGAGTCTTGGTTCAACAGAATTAAGCATCACAGATTTCAAGCATTTACTATTGTCTTCAGCTCCTCCATCACTCTTTGTTTAGTTTTGAAGGATTGTCTGTTACATTCAGAAGGGTTATAATTTCTCCAACCCAGATCCACTTTGCTTGTGTGTTAAAACAATGTTGCATGATAGAAGCCTCAATTGTTGCACTTAATGTTGTTCAAATAATATTGATAGGATAAAAGCATCTGAATCCAGGTAGAAAATATATTTTACAGTTCGTTACAAGGAAACTGGATTTCATGTTCTCTTGTATAACAAAGAGTTTATGCCATTTCTGTAAGTTTAGTTTTAACTCCTTAACTGGTTGGTCCAAGACTCAGTGTAAATTTGCAGTTTTTAAAATGTTGTTTCTACTTACTTTGAGTCTTATATTGACAGATTATTACACCTAATACAATATATCACAGTGTAATATTTTACTATTTTTGATATTTTGTTTTGGCTCACATTTTCTTTTTTTTGTTATTTTTCAGTGAAATTGTAGACGTAAACATTTTCCTCTTTTATAACAAGAAGCTGCAGGCAAATCTGGAGCTCTCCATGATTTAGTAATGAAGTTCAGTGATTCTTTCGTTAGTTAAGGTCTACGGGATAAGAAATACACAGTGATTTCTTCATTAGTCCTTTTGTAGAGAAGACTGATGGGGGAAAACTGCTCTTTATGAAATTTGAATGTAACTATGGCAACACATAACTTGGAGGAGAGAAAAGAAGGGACCACCCCTTGAGCACAATTTATTTGTAAGAAGAAAACTATACTAAGGAACTGATATATCCATGAAAGTTGTGGAGAACAGAAGTTAAAATGAGACAAGTATTTCCTGTGCATTCCCGTAGCTGTCATTTATTTAAGAACTGGGGAAATATGCTGCAACTAATATTTTCCTAATATTTTCACAATCTCTTCTGTAAGTTGTACTTTCTAATTCTACAGAAGTTATTAACTGGTGACTTGCTTATCAGGGAGTGCTGTGTGGCATAAACCTGGTTAATTTAGGTCACATATAGAAGACTGAAAAGCTCCAACTATAAATTCTATCAATTGTACTGGGACTTGTATTTCTCCTCTGCAGTTCATAAATGAGCAGTGATCTGTAAAAACAGTTTCATATTAATAGGTTTGGAAATCCAGATTTGTCATCCAAATGCTACAGGAAATTTGGTCTTTCAGGTAACTGATATTTACAATCCAATGGAAAGTAAGTGTGTTTTTTGGACATCTATTTACTCCTTGTTGCTCTTGTATGCTGAAAATTTTTACAGGGAAATGGAAAGCAAGAATGTGTAAAAGAAATAGAATGACATATCTTCTGCCCATAGGATGATAAACAATGAAAAAATACATATTTTGTAGAAAGAAGTTAGAAAGAGACCTGAACTGGAAAGACCTCTCTGAATGAAAGTCTTTTTTTCTTCATCTGTCTTTTTTGTAAAATGGATATGATGACCTGTGAAAGCATCTTGGAAAACAGTGCTTTTTGCAAATAACATTTTTAAGCTAAAGACTTACTGGAACCGAATATTCAATCCTCTCCTCAGACCGAATTTGCCCTCTCCATTCAAGATACTAATTCTCCACATCAGTAGGATTTTGAAATAATGATGTCAAATGCGATGAAGTGCTGGTATGCTTTAGAAACTGGGATACATGCTAAAGTTGAGCAATCAGGACAGATAATTCTCCCTTAGCACTAGGGGGACAGACTTTGACCAAAACACTGTTACCATGACTCTGAAAATAATTCCATCATATACAGGATACTCATGTTATTTTTCTCCACACCCTGTGGTATGGCAGATGAGCAATGCTCCTGTCACTCCAGCATGATTGGCATGCTGGCCCCAGATATCCCTCAGGCACATGCTTAGATCAAGGAAGAAATCTAGTCCTAAATAAGGTGCTTATTTTGCATAAGAAATCTGTCTGTCAGAAACAGGACTGGATAGCTAGAGTAGGAACACCTGGTGCATGGAGGAAAATACACTTTATCTCGTTTTAACCTCATACTAAAGCGTGAATGTGCATTTTGGAGATCCTGTTTACAGAGTCTGTGTGTGTCTTGGCTTTGCTCTCACTTGCCAGAAAAATGCATTGTTGTATCCCTCAAGAGTGGCTCTGAAAGTAAGGACATGTTGGCAGTTCAGCACTAATTTCGGGACATTGGGTCCTACTGGGCCATGTAAAAGGAGGGACCTGTGATCTAGGAGTGAGTTTAAGAGACCAGAGAAGACTCAAAAATGATGTTTAGATACTCTGGGCTTCTCTAAAAAGAAATTCTTCCATCCAAACATAGCAGCCTTGGGAGTGACTAGACCAAACCTGTGACCAGTTCTCTCCAGACCATACAGTTATACTATGAGTGCCTTTACATGGATGATTTGTGTGTGTGTGTGTGTTGATGCTTTTGGAAAAGAAGCTTGTATTTGTGTGTTTGTATTTTTCCAGTTGTGTATACTGAAAAGCTGAGGAACATCTAGAATAAATTACTTCCCTGAGGTTACTCAGGAAGCTAGCAATACAGGGGAGAAAGAACCTCTTTGCTATTTTATCTGTAAGATATTGCTATGTCCCTGTGAGCTTCACACAGCTGACACAAAGGACACAAAGTCTTTTCCAAACTACCATAATTCAAAAGTGACTGTTGCTAGCGATGGGGAGTGGCTGAATTTGGGGAACATGCTAACTTTTCTACCTCATATTACTTTTGTAAGAGGCTAATGCAGTGTGCTGAAACACTTGAGTTACATTTGACTGTAAACATGGCTTAAATTGTGCTGCTTCTTCACATGACAATGAGAAACACAACAGAAGCAATTCGAAAGGCAAATGTCCAAATGTCTATCATGGTAGCAATGGTTATACATCTGATCTTATTTGTGCCCCCCTGGAATTTTAATGGCATTTAGAAATGTATTCATATTTAATGTGAGCTTCAATGTACATGTGGGAACACAGCAAAGAAGCCGCTTGTAGGTAAATCAACTGCTGGAACCAGAAATGGTTTTGATTTCCTGATAAAACAGGCTTTGTATGAGAGTTCAAACACGTCCTTGAAAATCTCTGTCTCAGCTTCTCCTTTCTCCCAGTCCTTTTGATAATATGTATTTGGATCCTCAGCTTCTGAGGTGAAAGAAAAAGACTTACCATTAAGAGCTGTCCTACCCTACTGAGCTGAATTGCTAGAGCTTACTGTGATACACACAAAACCCACTACGACACAAACTAGAACTGTGAAAGGCAAAACAACTACAACAAAAAAAGCTTAAAACTGTGAATGCTGACTGGCAGCAGGTAGTTATGCGTGTGTGAATATCTGAGGAGTGAGTGAGTGAGAGAGACATAACCAAGCAGGGTAAAAACTCCTATCTCACTGGTCCTTAAATAAGCCCTAGCAGGCATTTAGACTATGAGTGCATTTTAGTACTTAAGCTTTGTGAGATAATGGAACAAGGAAAGGAGCGGGTTACTTTGGCACTGCAATGCTTTCTTATTTGTCCACAATTATCAGCAGAACTGCATTAAGACTACTCCTCACAGGGTAGCAATTGGGTACAAGACAATATACATGAAGCCTAAACAGATATGATGTCAAGTCATACTGACTCAGGATAAGCATGTAAAGTTGAAATAAGGATTGGTTTGCCCTCAGGAAATAATTGGATAAAAGCAATGATCCTGGGATGTGTGAGATATTCTGCTGGCCTCTAGATGCTATCAGGGGAGCACAGGTCTCCTAACACCTACTATCATCAAGTCTCACAAGAATGTCAGAAATAGCAACCAAAGCAAAACCTTCATATAAACTAAACCACTGAGCAGTATTTAATTCCTGTGGGAAGAATGAATAGTGTTCCCTCCCCCAAAGCAGGCCGGCCCTATATTAATGTATGTCATACAGTTGACCAGGGTAATGGCCTTAAAGACAATAGAAAACTGGTATTCTACTAGTTTTTAACTATATTGTGTACATTTTCTCTCAAGTTCTTGCAGGGCTTAGTATGTAAAGGTGTTTTACCATACTGGTTTCTCCATGCCTATGCAATACTAATGCACATAAAATACAAGTGTGGGTTGTCAGCACTGCCCCTAGATGGTGGACACCGCTCTGTGTTAGGTCTTTTAGAAAAAAAAAAAGTAATCTGACAGCTTCTGCAGCTATAATCCTCCTTCCTGGTCCTGGTCAGTGAGTCTGAATGCTGACTTAGAACTGTTTGCACGTTTCCTGGGACTTTCCCAAGTAGTTGTGAATGTCTGACAAATCAGACTAGACCTCTTGCAAATAACATCACTGGAGAATAAGGATGATGCTGTCACAAACAGTCAGAAACAAATCAGCTTAGCTGGAATTGCCAACCAACTGAGATGCCAGACTGTGTGTTTGCAGAGCTTCATCTTGAACTGTGCAGTGCTTTATATGTGTACTGCTGTAATAAGACTTTGGTGATAAATTTGTAAGGCAGTAACAGAAATCTGCTTTTTCATATGTTAGACTTTTTGCATTAATAGCACATTTAATAAAAAAACAACAGGTAAACCATGATTTACACTGTAAACCAGATAAAAACATTTTCTAGTATAGGTGATTGTATACGTGCAAAGCAAGGAAAAGATTCTTTAGGCTTCTGGATGAAATGAAATGAAATGAAATAAAATAGTATGGAGGGTATGCCATCATGTTGTTTGCTTATTCACTCTGCGGTTCATCAGACTGCACATCAAGAAATCCCCAGCTGGTTTACATTAGCTGATTGTCTGACCCTGTCACACCATAGTTCCAATTTTAATTAGTGCTGGAGTTGAGAATGGCATTGTAATCTGCATTTAGTATACTGTCTTCCAGAAAGCTGTAATCAGTTTGATTTCTACACCACTAAAGGAAGTATTTGGCAAATCCATAATATTTAGCAAAGTTAGGGTTAATCACATTTGACAAGAATAAGACAATCTTGAGAGTCTGGAAAGGTGAAATTAGGAGGAGCAGATTACCCTTCCTGAAGGAGTTACAACTGGATCATGAAGCCACAAAACCTGCATGAGGGATGGCCTAGGTGTTTAGCAATAAGCTTGCTTTGCATTTACAACAGGGTAGAAAAGCACCCTGGTCAGTCAGCACAGTCAGCCGATCACTTGTTAGCACTCATGGTGACACATTCCCTCATCTACAGCAGGGTAGGGAATCTCAGGTGATTTTAAATGCCCATTAAAGCAAATCACTGTGTCCACAGACATATAGGCTCCCCAACACTGTTTCAATGTCTGTTCCTTGTGCTGCAATTGTAATTATGTGATGGTTGTGTGGTGTGCCAAGAGCAGAAA
This sequence comes from Nestor notabilis, assembly GCF_000696875.1. Lineage (NCBI taxonomy): Eukaryota > Metazoa > Chordata > Aves > Psittaciformes > Psittacidae > Nestor > Nestor notabilis. Next base: position 51,802 of record NW_009930484.1, on the reverse strand, counting down.
TGTAATTGCAGCAACCTATGATGTTCATTCTCATCCAGCCTGCATGAGCATACTGCAGGTGTTTTTCTCTGCCTGTCAAAGCCTTCCAATCTCTACCTATACCAAATTATGCCAGAAATTTTCAACTTCCAGTAACAACTGTGGCTCTGAATTACTTTTATGTCATGTGGCCAACACCCCTCCAGCAGTGAGAAGCTTTGCAGTTACATTTCTAGTGATTAGCACTAGATGGCAGCCCTCTGGTGACTAAAAGGAGTTTTAAATCATGGTTCTGAAATAAACCACCCCAATTAGGATTAAGAACAGCTTCTGGATTCATGGCGTGCAGGTATTGCTGTTACTATTAAATTTCTGAAGGCAGCACACTACTGTGCTGGTGAGACAGATGACCCTTATTAAACAACCATGACAACACTAGAGGGAACATTGACTTCTTAGGCTATCTTGGAGTTTGTGTTTTGCTGGGGAGGGGAAGATAACTAAATGTGCAGAAGAGCAAATAGAGATCATGTAAGTCCAGGATGGGAAGCAAATTAAAAGCAGAGCAATTTAGAAAGCTTTGTTCTTCGTATTACCCTGAAAGAGGTACTTTGTTCAGTCAAAACTGTGCTACTGCTAAATGTCACTGAAAAGGATGTAGGCTTCTGAGGGTAAGAGTAGGCTTTTGAGGCACAAGTAGACTTTTGAGAGATGGCAGCTTCCCAGAGAGCTCCTATTTTGTTCCTACCACCCCATGTAAGTTATGTTTACATATCTGCTCGAATGATACCAGAATGCTTTCTTTCACAAAGTGGTTATCTCCCTTCTTGGTCTGTTTGTACCTGTCATGTAAATAACGGATTTATGCATACTACATGAATAGTGGTAGCTTCTTGTGGACCTTCCCAGAAGGTATTTGAAGCCCTCCTGATCTCCTAAAAAAGGTGATTTTACAGTCATTAGACATAATTTTCTATTCCCCACCCCTCCACCCCCCCACCAACTTCAGGCTCAGTGGTTTCACAGTTTACCAGCATGAATCTCTAATACAACATAAAATACATGGGTTAAACTTCATGTTGATGCAAATCAAAGCATTTCTGCCTCTGTTTTCCTTGGGAATGGTGTCGTCTTCTAGATAAGTGTCTTCTTCACCATGTACAAGGGTGAAACAGACTTTTCTTAAACTGAGCTTTTTTAGAAAAAATGAGAAGTAAATCCTATTACCCAACTCAGCAGCCTGGTAAGACAGCTGCCAGGTGCCACTCATCATGCTTATAGAGTTTCCCTTTGTCCTGTTTCAAAGGACACTGAAGCAAAGGAGAAACTTCCACTGAGTCCAATTTGCTGTAGCCCAAAAACAGTTGTGGTCCTGGTGCCCTGGACTCGGTGACATACCTATGCAAATTTGTAGCTAAATACTCATGCACATCTAAGGGCAGGACAGTCAAATACTACAGAGTATTTTATTAAATCAGAGAAGAAAAGAAGAAAGAGAAACAATAAAAATAAAATAATATTTGCAAGAGGATTTTATTAATGCTGTAAATTGCATTCACACAAGCACTCAAGAGCTCTCTAAACAAAATGAAAAACATTCTTTTCTCTTTTACTGACAGATAACTTTTAATTTTTTATGACTGGGCATTGAGATCAATATCAGCAAGCTTTATCTCCCTTACTTTGCATGTGGAAAAATACAAAGCCAGGAGATAAACTGCTCCTCTGAAATTGCATTTGTGTTGGCAGTTTATTTTATGTTTCTGTAATTTTATTAAAACCACTTATATACATTCAACATGATTCCACACTCAAAATCTGTAAAATGAGCTATTTAAGCTGCAGTGGTTTTCTGTATAAACATATTTATCAGGGCTAAATTGCCAGTCAGCATTAATGTTGTAGAGAAGTGGTAATAAAAAATAGTACATAGATATCCTTTCATTTGGCATTTTCCTGTATTTTAATCAAATCATACTTTTAAAACTGGTGTCATTGTTCAGTCAAAAGCTCCACCGTCTTACTGAAATCCTTGCAATGCCATTGTCAAGATTACGAATAAGCAGCTTTCCTTCTACACCAGCCCATACACATAGCTGAAGTACAGAGCAACCACTGAAGATACCTTCAGGCACATAAGGCTCAGAGTTCAAAGAAGAAATACAATTTTTCTATTTCATGCTTTCTTTTTAATTACCTGTGTTCAGGACTAAAAAAAACCACTCTCTCTCTTTTCTCACTGCAGCAAAACTCCAGCTCCTGCAAAGAGTCAATTCTGATGTATAAAATGCTAGTGGTCATTTTTCTCACACACTGTGTGTAGTCCTGAACAAGTAGCATAGTGATAGGACAAGAAGCAGCGGAAGTCGTGGCATGGGAATTGCTGATAAGATTGTGAGCATGTCCAAACAATTAAAAAGGTGCCTAGAGGCACTATGCAGTCTCCATCCTTACAGATATTCAAAGCTCAACTCAACAAGGCCTTGAATCATCTGATCTGATTGGCCATGCCACTGGCCAACACATTGGACTAGGTGACCTCAAAGGTTACTTCCTACTTCAATTAATCTTGATTCTATGAGTCTAATTGGAAGGGGGTGGGGGGAAAGGGAGAAATGTTCCAACTTTGTGTCTATATGTGAAATAAGTAATCTGGGAATCTATACTGTCCTGTAGCAAAAACAAATTCTCACTTAATGTTGAAACACCATATTGAGCTTGCATTTTATTTCATTCTATTTAATTTTTTAGACTGCTCAGTAGTTAGCTATTCCCAACTCAACTCTATCTCTTTTTAGTTATCTTGTTCCATCTGATTGCCTTTCAGGCTTCCCTATAGATGGTGGTATGTCCACTTCTCCTGATGAGTGTGCTTTGATGTCTGCATTCATGTGTTTTGAAACAGTGTAATCATTCATGAAGCTCAAGTCAGCAAACTTTAATCTCTCTCTGAAGAATGCTGCATAGAGTTGACAGATATAAGCTAAAGACTCTTCTTTCTGTGAACATGTCTGAGTATAAATATTTTTCTCTATCACTAACAAGACCTGCTAAAGCTAACGAAAGCAGCCTGATTCCCAGCTCTTCCTTTGTGAGGCTGTAATCCTCCAGAGCACTCTCTGACAACACTAACCCTTTCTGAAAAGGTAGTTTCTTCCTTTGAGATCACTTTTTTCTGGGACAGCTCTTGCCTTTCTGTCAGGATACAAAACAATTTTATGATGGGTAACAGTAATTATATTCCTTTTTTCCTCAGCTTCATCTCCTTCAGGAAATGTTTTGGGGTTTGGTTTTGTTTTGTTGCTTGTTCAGGTTTTTTGTTTTGTTTTGTTTTCTCTTTTCTTTTTGGGTTGGTTTTTTTTTCCCCTGTTTGTTTACACCAGCCTTATGCCAGAATGCTAATATGTGTTAGACCCCCACCTCTGACATTATTTCTTCAAGGAAACATTTTCCAGATCCTTGACAAATGTTTTATCCTCTTGCATTCTGATCTGAGTCCAAAGAAGCTAAACATGTTGGAGGATTTCCACCACAGAGAATGAAACAGGGAAATGAAGAGAGGGAAACAAATACAATAAAACTAGTAGCAATGTTCAGAAACTGCAATTACAGGCACAAATCACAGAATCACAGAATAATAGAATGGTTTGGGCTGGAAAGGACCTTGAGATCATCTAGTTCTAACTCCCCTGCCACGGGCAGGGATGTCTCATGCTAGACCATGTCACCCAAAGCTCTGTCCAATCTGGCCTTGAACATCGCCAGGGATGGAGCATTCACAACTCCCTTGGGCAACCTATTCCAGTGCCTCACCACCCTCACTGTGAAGAACTTCTTCCTTATATCTAACCCAAATCTCCCCTGTTTAAGTTTGAATCCATTGACCCTTGTCCGATTGCTACAGTCCATGATGAAGAGTCCCTCTCTGGCATCCTTGTAGGCCCCCTTCAGATACTGGAAGGCTGCTATGAGGTCTCCATGCAGCCTTCTCTTCTCCAGGCTGAACAGCCCCAACTTTCTCAGCCTGTCTTCATACAGGAAGTGCTCCAGTCCTCTTACCATCCTCATGGCCCTCCTCTGGACTTGCTCCAACAGCTCCATGTCCTTCTTATGTTGAGGACACCAGAACTGTACACAGTACTCCAAGTGAGGTCTCACGAGAGCAGAGTAGAGGGGCAGGATTACCTCCTTTGACCTGCTGGTCACGCTTCTTTTGATGCAGCCCAGGATATGGTTGGCTTTCTGAGCTGCAAGCGCACACTGAAGCCAGCTGATGTTCAGTTCTCATCAACCAACACCCCAAAGTCATCCTCTTCAGGGCTGCGCTGAATCTCTTCTCCACCCAACCTGTAGCTGTGCCTGGGGTTGCCCTGACCCAGGTGTAGGTGCACTTCATGCAGGTGGCATTGGCCCACTGTTCAAGAATGTCAAAGTTCCTCTGAATGGCATCCCTCTAGTGTATAAATCAAACTATATATGCACATATATTGCAGATACTCCTCTACTTTTGCTTCATGCCTTTAAGATCTCAGAGAATTGGTTTCAAGATTGGTTTTAAACATTCAGCTGTTTCTCCCTGAGGATTGTAGGGTTTTGTGGGTGGAGAATTATTGATCTAGAGGCCTTCTCAAACATATGTATGTATAAACATATAAAAAGAAAAAAATATATAAAAACCAGTGTCACATCTTATTCCTTATTATTTTAAAAGGAAATTTCAGTTTCTACTGCAATATGATAAATTTTGAGGAGAAAACATTCTACCAAACATGCTCTTCATGCATCTTCTGGGGGATATTCCTGATCAGCATCATTTGCTCTCTTTTTTTCTCTTTTCTAAACAGAGGTAACAGTATAAATAGTTTTAAATAGTGCTGCAAAGATGAGCATAAAGTAATTTGCCTTTTTAATTCTCCTTGGGCTTTTTTATTCAATCTTTCTGTATCATGAAACTATACAGGACCATGCTGTCTATCTATTCTGTTTTCTGACAAATTATTGCCTTTCCTGTATGTAGCCTACTTATACCCTACCTTATAGATCAAAATCTACAGGACTGGGTCTGGAAGTACATACTGCAAAACTTCCAGAGCTATTGGTTTGCTTCCCTCAGGCTCATTGTGAATGTCCATGGGCTGCATGTTGATATCTGATCCACTGTGGGATGGGAAGGAGAATCAGAAAAAGGTAAAAATCATGGGCTGAGATAAGAAGAGTTCAATAATTAAAATAAAGTTATTCATTATTATGTTTTACTCTCTATGAAAAGTAAATAAAAATAATAATGATAATAATGAGTAAACCTAAGCCTAAGCCTAAGCCTAAACCTAAGCCTAAGCGTAAGCTTAAGAGTAAGAATAGGAATAGGAATAGGAATAGGAATAGGAATAGGAATAGGAATAGGAATAGGAATAGGAATAGGAATAGGAATAGAGAGAGAAATAAAACTCATGCACAGTACAATTGCTCACCACCTGCTGACTGATACACAGCCCATCCCCAAGTAGCCATCAGCCCCTTCTGGCCAAGTCCCCCGATTTATATACTGTGCATGACGTGCTGTGGTATAGAATCATAGGATCAACCAGGTACGTTGGAAAAGATCTTTAAGATCATCAAGTCCAACCACTACCCCAGCACTGTCACCAACAAAAACTGGTGTTTGCATACTTCCTGCACTTTTAAATCTTCGATTACCTCACTCCAGAGCACAGGACTTTGAATTTCCACCGAATGTAAACCTACATACAACGTGTGTACCAGGATTGAAATCTATATTTGTCCACAGCATGGATGTGTATGTTCATATGTGTGTCTGTGCGTACGTATTTTTCACTGCCTGTAGGTAGACACATTACTATAACTGGCTTTGGTTTAATATTTTTAGTATCAGATTAGATCTCTCTTATAAATTAAATTACAGCAGTAGAGAAGATGACTCCAAAGCCAAAGAAAACACTAAAAATGACCAGTGTTCCAGCAGTGCATCTCTACTACATGTAGTGGGAGATTCCCAAGTGAGCTTTGAATCTAGTCATACCTTGAAGGCACGCAGTTGTGAACATATGGAAGATTAATGTGACATTATTTTTTTAGTATTCGTTTTTTCTTTTTTTTTAAGAAAATGTCAGGCACACTTTTTCTTTCAGCTTGTGGATAGAAACTGAACTGGCCTTTTTTTTAGATTTGTAGAAGTTCTGACTGCAATGGATTTTTAACAGATTAAGTTACTTTCCACCGAATCCGAAACTGCTGTGTTAAATTGCCTTCCAAACCCAACTTACTCCTTCTAGATCTATCATAAGTATGTCTAAACTTTGCTTCAATGTAGACATCCTAGTCATTAAAAAATGTATGAAGACTTTGGCTCAATAAAATAAAAGTTCATCGTTAACATTTGTAGTGGCTGAGCGAGCTTTCTTCTTCTTTGGCTCAATTTATTTCTTGCTCTGCATTCTGCAGAATAGATCTCTTTTAACTGTCTTTTTTCATATGTTTGTGTTTTGAACAACTGACTGCCAGGGTTTGTTTCACCCCCACATATGGGCATTATGAGAGGATGTTTTCCATTTTTCCTTCCAATTCCTTCCCTCTTCCTTTCTGCCGTACCCTCTCTGGTGCTTCTGCCTGCTCATTTCAGCCATTCATCTCTGATTTGTGCATGTGTGTTATCTGAAGGCAAGTGTATTTTAAGTACTGGCACACTTTGGAAGGGCTGTCAGACCCTTCCATGTGGAGAAGGATAACATTTTTCTAAAAGTTTATAATTAAGCCTGTAGAAAGGGGAATCAGAACACACAGTTTGTATATTGGAAACTAATTAGGATTTAATTCTTAGCTGAGAATGTCAGAAGAAATGTTTTATCTTAGCTATTTTGATTTTGAAATTCACAAACCTCTAATCTGCAAAAGGTTATTTCCCACATTCAAGAACAGTTTCTACTTTCTTTTTCTGCTTTCCTGGTATATTTTGGTCACTATAATGTCAATTAAGATAGATAAAAAAAAATATACACATAAGCAGCTAGTTATTACAAAATACAGATTTCCATCTGAGAACTGCCATGTGAGCATATGGTAAATATCATCATCCCTGCAAATAACCTCTCTCATTTTAACATATAGATCGAAAGTCCCTACTAGAAATAATAATTAAAAAAAAAAAAACCCCAACAAAAAAACCCTAACCAAAATACCCAAACAAAAAAATGCCCCTAAAAACCCTAATGAAAATTATCAGAGGGGAAAAATTACGGCTTTTATCCCATAGTGCCTTATGAAGACTATGTTAATGTCAGACTGAAGTGAAAGGTCATAAAAACAAGACCTAATGAAAATCAAGTATTGAAAGTGAGAAGGCTATTATGATTTGCTTAATATTTTTGGCAAGATTTCTGGAAAGCCTCCAATTATTTGTCTGTTCATGTTAATATAGACCATATTGCTTCTTGGAAAGACTGTTCTGTTTTCACATGGATGCTTATATTTAGCTCCCTATCTTTTCTTTTACAAGTGAAAGATTTCTTAGCTGTGACCTTCTTGCACACCTTGAGCTCAAGGAAAGTGTGAACTACTTGGTCTACTAGGCAAAGTTTTTTATTGTAGATGAACCCAGATCTCCATTACTAGCTCTGTTACTAATTTCTGACAAGTATTTTCCTGTATCTTTAGGTCTTTCATCGTACTTTGTTGTGATTTACCACGGCATGAAATGTGATAGCGTTTCTTGGGGTAACTGGCGTTTACGTACTTTTGCTTTTGCACCGTGGGGTATGTATGCACTGTGAGAGTTTCTGCTTAAGATGGGCTATAAACAAGTGGATTAGTTTGATTTCCTTGCTGTATTGTTAAAATGCCTCAGTGTATTTCTCTAGCAATGAATACAAGAGAGTCAAGAAATTCCTATATTACAAATCAAGTTAAGATTGGTACAATAGATCCCAATCTTACTTGATTTTTCCAAGTCCTTCTATACTGGAAAGCCTAGTATTTTAGAATTGGGGTCTTTAATAAGCTAAGTATTACTCCAGGAGAAAAAAAATTGGCTGGCTACATCCAGAAACTCATTAGTCATCCTAAAGGAAGTACTTTGGATTTACTGAAAAATCAAATTTTTTCTAGGTATCTAAAGTTCAAAGCCCAATTTTTACTTTGGATAACTCTAAGCTTTAAATAGTTTTTTAAAATAGGTGCCTGTGAAGCAATTTCTGATAGCTTTGAATGAAAGAATAAGTCAGAATGGTTGAACAGATTACTAAAAATGTGATTGAAGAACTTCACAAGCATTTCTAACTTGCACTCATGAGGATGGCAACAAAAAAACAGATTTACACGTGTGCATGTGTACTCGTACACATCTTTCTTCCAAAAAAATATTGATATGCTTTTGAATGAAGGGCTTGGTATGTGTATATGTGTGCAACACAGGCCTTGACCTAAGAGACGGATAAACCTTTGTTCTTCTCTGAAAGAATGACGGTCAAAAAAGCTAGGGTGTGAAATCCTGTGATCAAGAAATCGTCTTGAAGACTTTATTGGGATTTCCCACAGGACTTCTGGCACCTCCAGGATTATCATAAGGGAAGAATCTTGCCTTTTCTGCTTCATATGGGATTCTAACTCAGCCCCACAACAACTAGAGGTTTACATTTGCTTTCAAAGCACCTCACTAAGTACACAAGTACAAGTTTCCTCACCACCATTTCAACTGAAGGACAATAGGTAAATTAATTTGGTTGAGGTCAGACTGTTTCAAATAAATAAAACTTGAAACTCTGCACTCATCAAACTGCATGACTGCTGAAGAAGTCTTCATTGTTCTGAAGAAGGCTTTGTTGTCTCCATGAGGCATCACTGTCTATCATCTACAGCCACATCATCAGGAAAAAAAATGTAGATTAGCTATTTTGTTTCCAATTTTATTTTTGTATAATATCCCCTCACAGTCAGAGAACCTTTCTTTTCACTACCTGTAGTTAGATTTACAACTAAACTACAATAAAGCACTTGAAATGGTTTATGTGTTGAGAGAATGAAAATCAGCCAGCACTAGCCTTGTTTAAATAATTACTGACTTAAGATGAAACTTTATTTTAATAAAAATAAACAAATACCTAATGGCACGTCCCCTTACTTTGCTATTAGTATGCTAGTGTTCACTGTCTATGTAATTTTCTCATGGCCATTCGTAATAAATGCCCATGAAAACACCATATTTGAGAAATTACTTCTGTGGAGATGCAGACATTTTATGTATTTCTTTTTAATGGGGTTTTGCTTCCAGGCATGTTTTCAAAAAAATCACAAATCACAGAAATGAAGGTTCAGGCAGCTAAGGCCTTCAGGTAGATGGATCACGTAAAGGATGACAGGTATGCTAAAACATCTGTGCTAGTAGATTGAGGTAAATGAGCCATCTCCTCAATGAACAAACTGTGTCTCTGATGAGTTCTCCTTTCTCCTGACAATAGCTCACTGATGAGCAGTGCTGTTACACTGACTTCAATTTGGGTTCTTACTTGCTCAAACCTTGAATGAGTCTAGGAAAAATGAAGACAGAAAATCCAGGAGTTTCTGGGATTTCCCCCATTTTCAGGTCATAATTCAGGTACATGATGAAATCTTTATTCCACTGAAAAAATTAACAGCTCACCAGCTTCAGAATACCATCTTCCTGAAAAATCCCACCTTGGTATGAGTATCTGTGGTGTGTTTGGTTATAGTTTTTTGATTACTTGGACATCAAATAAATGGACTTTAAGATTGAGACTGTTGTTTCCATGCCAGAGAATTGACCACTGTGTGAGGTCAAAGAGAGCAATATATTTGTTTCCTTTTTTTAATAATTTGCAGCAGACTTGTTATTTAAAAATTACCTATAGTCACATTTACTAACAGTAAATAATATGCCCTGTGTCCTTGGAAGACTGAAGAATCTCAGACAGGACTATTTACCAAATAAAGGCTTATGTCTTGCTCCTTCATTACCTCATATTTCTGAAAGCTTGCCTGTGCAAAATAATAAAGTTCAATTACACTCCCAGACACATGAATTAATTCAGAAAAGCTTTCAGGCACAGATTTAAATGCTTTCCTAGGCAGGGATGCTTTTCTTAGTCTGGAGGGGCCAGGACTGCTGGGGACTGGAACCACTGGGGGTTCAGCTCTGGGATGCAGGACAGGACTTGGTATCCGGGACCATACCACTGCCCCACCAGGGAGCAGGACAGCTGGGGCAGCCTGGCATCTTCTTGGGGACAAGGACAGACTGAGCCCAGGCTGAGAAGTCAGTCTGGGGTGTTGTGAGGGGTCCCAAGGTCATATATATCCCTGTGATGGCTAGGCAAAGTCGAGGGGAGATATCTGTGGTCAGAGACTTGAAATAAAGGAAAGACTAATAAAAAAATGTGAGTGGTAGATGGAAGGAAAAAAAAAAATTGCCCAGGAAATTAAAATGGACCTATGACACTCCACTGCAAAGGTGAAAACCTGAAAGTCAGCTTGAAACTTGAACTCAGAAACTGCATTTTCAGCCTGAGCTGAACTTGTGCTTTGACTGTGGGCATGGCTCTCATCCCGACTTTGAAGGGTCACAAAGGACCCAGGTGCTGTGGTGCAGGAACAGGTCAGAGACAGGCCAAGTGTGGAGGGTGATTTCCTGACACCCTGCTCTGCCAGGCCTGGTGCCTTTGAGTCCACTGATGGATGCAGTTGTTGCAAGGTCCTGCACCTGAGTCAGGGCAACACCTGGTATCAATAGAAGCTGGAGGATGAAGGGATTGAGAGTACTGCAGAGGAGAAGGGCTTGAGGGTAGCGGTGGATGAAAGACTGGATGTGAGATGGCAATGTGTGCTTTCAGCCCCGAAGGCCAATTGTATCTTGGGCTTCATACAGAGCGTTACCAGCAGGCCAAGGGAGGAGATTCTGCCCTTCTACACTGCTCTGGTGAGACCCCACCTGCAGTACTGCATCCAGTTTTGGAGTCCTCACTACAGGAAAGATATAGACCTGTTGGAGAGGGTCCAGACAGTCACAAAAATGATCACAGGAATGGAGCACCTCTCCTAAAAAGAAAGGCTAAGAGAAGTGGGTTATTTGGCCTGGAGAAGAGAAGGCTCTGGGGATACCTTATTGCAGCCTTTCAGTTCTTAAAGGGGGCCTCTAAGAAAGATGTGGAGAGACTTTTTAGTAGGGCCTGTTGCAATAGGACAGGGGTAATGGTTTTAAACTAAAAGAGGGGAGGTTGAGGCTGGACATAAGGAAGAAATTTTTTACAATGAGAATGGTAAAACACTGTCACACTGGGCACAGGCTGCGCAGAGAGGTGGTGGATGCACCATCCCTGGAGACATTCAAGGCCAGGCTGGATGTGGTTCTGGGCAACCTGATGGCTCTGCTCACTGCAGGCGGACTGGATTAGATGGTCTTTGAAGGTTCTTTCTAAACCAAACTATTCTATGATTCTATGGCAGATTAGGGAACCAAAGGAAGAACTCTTGCTGCCCTCTGCAGATGCTGAACCCTCTTTCCACACTCAGCCCCTGTGCCTGCACGCTAAGGATCAGTTGGATAAAACATCTTCCTCAGAAGCAGGGTATCCTGGAGACAGCTCTCACCAATGCCTGTTTCAGGGCTTTCAAAGAGAAAAATGGACCTGTGAGCGATGCCCAGCACACCATTTCCTATGACCAGGCCTGAAGGATGACTGGTCCAGAGGTCACATACCACGATATTTGTTTATCCATCCTGCTGCTCTCCTCTTCTTCTACTTCCCATATTAATGAAGGAAAACATACCCTTCCATCTCCAGAGTTCCCTGCACTGTCTGCACAAGACTATGAACACACACTGAAAATTTCACTAATATCCTTAACAGAATTGCATCTGAATCTGTCCCCAGGCACCTCTTGCAGCGCTGCTTTGGCATCAGGACTCTTCTGGAATGGCTGGGAAAGCCCCATCATACCAAGAGGGGATTCCAGGGCAGCAGCTCCCTGTGTATCTTGCACCTCAGGGAGCTGGGGAACCTCTGCAGTGGGCTGGAGGGGTGTTGTAGTTTAAGCCCAGCTGGTAACTCAGAACCACGCAGCCGCTCACTTGCTCCCCCTGCTTCTTCCTCCCCCCGCTCCCAGAGGGATGGGGAGGAGAATCGGAGGAAGGTAGCTCCCATGGGTTGAGATAGCAGCAGTCCAGTAACTAAGGTACAATACAAACCACTACTGCTACCAATAATAATGATAAGAGGAATAACAAGGGGAGAGGATACAATTGCTCACCACCCGCCGACTGATACCCAGCCTGACCCGAGCAGTGATCTGGGCCTTCCAGGTAACTCCCCCGAGTTTATACACTGGACATGACGTGCTGTGGTATGGAATAGCCCTTTGGCCAGTTCGGGTCAGGTGTCCTGTCTCTGCTTCCTCCTGGCTTCCCCTCCTCCCTGGCAGAGCATGAGACTGAGAAGGTCCTTGGTCAGAGTAAACATTACTTAGCAACAACTAAAACTATCGGTGTTATCAGCATTGTTCCCAGGCTGAAAGTTAAAACCACAGCACTGCACCAGCTACTAAGAAGGAGAAAAAATGACTGCTGTAGCTGAACCCAGGACAGGGGTTTCTGGCCTTCTCCCTATAGAAGGAAATGTTGGGGGCTGGGAAGAAGACAGCATGACAGGCTTGTTCACAAGTCTCCTAAATCACTCCAGAAATGTGACAGATCTGCACTCTAGAGTATTCCAAACTTGTCATCTCCAAAGAGCCCATGTTTAACAGAGGTACAGAAGAATGTTACCAAAGGGGTAGGTTTTTTGAGCTCAGTCAGGGCTCTAGGCAGTACCCATTGCCTACATGAACTGCAGGCCAGAGCACTCTTCATACTCAGTTTTCTCATTCCCTTCCCAAATCATCACCATGGGATCATTCTAATGCAAAAGCTCACTGTCTGGGTGCAGTCCATGCCCCATGGGACAAAGAGCTGTGACAGAAGTGTCCATCACCACCTGGAGGTACCTCTTCCTCCCATTTGATACCGCAGGGAACACAGGTTGATGATTTCTTATTAATATGTATTTATGAGAACTGAACTTATGTTGGTGTCATTGGCAGCAGGATGAAATGAGTAGTGTAAAAATGTCTAGTTTCTCTCACTAGCAGGTGGAACCTTGTCTGTGGTGGGCAAAGCATGGCTCTGTGACCTGCTGAGGTGTGCAGGCACAGACCTTCCTTGCAAGACTGTTTTGTGTCCTGGGAGGATTTGGCTGATGTTTCTGGACCTGGATTTCTAGTTTCTTTGGCAGGGAGATGGAAAGCCACTCATGCAGAAATAGCTGTGGCTCAGTGTACAGCCTGAGACCTAAGGAAGCCATAGGTTGAGAGGGACAAATTGGTTCAAACACATAAGCAAGAGCTTCAGCACTGCTCTAACCCATGCATGCGCCCTGCCATCCTACAGCATGCAGGGCTGACCAGGTGCCTAGCCAGATAATTAACAGCTCCTCAGCAATACGGACTGTGATGGATTCTCTGCCCCAAGGCTTTGTGACCAAATGCAAAGCTAGTGTCCAGGAGGAAGAGAGTCGTGATACACCCCTGAAGTCCCTACAGATAGGGAAAGGCCCCTTTTCTACTCTCTCCACAGGGCAGAGTTTCCATGTTTGTACCTTCCTCTTTGATTCCACTCGTTCTCTGCTGAAAGGCTGCAGTGATGAGGCCCAGCGCTGAGCTACAAATAAACTCTTCCTGTTTTGTGTTTTAAACTTGCTATTGTAATGAAACCAGGAGCTTGTCTTTTTAAATATTGCTAAAAATGTTTTCTCCTCTACAGCTGTGCTATGTATATGCATATGTATCTCAAGTTCACACAATATCAGGCAAGCACTAGTACAACTTCCCTGTACAACATCTTTAATGGGACATGAAAATCAAAAGTGACCTACCTGTTTTTGATTCTTCTTTAAAAGGATCTGGAATCTTCAGTAGCCAGGATTTCTGAGTTAATGAAATGTTGTGTAGTCATTATTTTACAAAAAGATTTAGAGTATGTATTTTCCTATAGCCTACATGAATACAGTGATTCAACACTTTCTAACCAAGTTATCCAGGAAAAAAAAAAAACCTTGCAGTCAACCAAGTCTGCCTTAAATAATAAAAAAAAAAAATACTTAAGTCAGCATTTGGTGGGTGATCCATACAGCCATTCTCTTTCTTAAGTCTCATGTAAATATAAGACCAACTAAACTTTCAGTAATGAGTAGTGCTTCAAACTGACATGTCATGTTTCCCTAAAGAATTGGAAATACATGAAATTTTCACAGGTCACCTCTCAGGTTCCTTTTATTGATATATTTTCACAAATTACAAAATAAGATAGAAAGAGACTGGTTTGTCTAAAGTTATGCTGGGAGTCACATGTAGTACCAAGCCCCAAGAGGAAGAAAGGTAATCCCGTTTTTCATTTTGGTAAATCTGAAAAACATTCACCTTGTGACTGGTAAAACCAGGCTCTTTTCTGCTGTCTTAGCATCTACTGATCTAGTGGCACATTGCCTTACTGGGGTTGCAGATAAAGCAGATGGTTAGCCTTGGGGTGAGATAATGTTGGTTCAGAACTATCTGAATGTTTCAGCATTCGCATTTTTCTACCCCATTCCATACAAGAAAAAAATAAAAGAACAAATGTAGAAGGATATTGAATGGGAAATAATAGAGACTTGTCCACTTTTCTTACTATTCATGGGTACTATGAATAAAATGCATTTAGTACTTGGAAATCTTGAGAAATATATGTGTATTTTAAGGACTTCTTATGTTAAAAGACAGGACAGGAGAATGCTTTTATTGCTTCAGAGCACTGCAAGGACTCATTTAAGAGGTGTTGCAAGAAAAACAGCTCAGTTAGTTACCTGACAAATGTCTGATGACACCAGGTAGAAAAGTGAAATTCTGTCAGGTTTGTTCTCTTGATCAGGTGGTGGACCACACAGGGTCCCTGGAGAAAGACTCCTTCCCTTTGATGGGGCATGGTGGTCAGCTGTAGAACGCAGTAGGAAGGCACTGGGTTTATGTGTTAAATTCATCAGGGTCTCTTTAGGCTAATCAGACTATTTCACATCTTGCCTTCTAATGCTGTAAATGATTGTATCTTTCTGGCAAGCTATAACACAGGCCTATTTTATTCTTAGGAACTTGTATCTTTTCCTCCCTCTTTAATCAGTATTGCCTACCATGATTTTCCTAGTACTACAGCTCAGCAAACTCTGCATGAAACAGTTTCTTATCTGCCTGCAGGTGGGCCTGCTCTTCTTCTTCCATGATTTCTAGAAGAGCTCCAGGGTCTCTGCAGTCAACACCACAAGCATCAGTTTGAGTTACATGTCAAAGTGCAGCACGTGAGGCTGGGAATCAGGGAAGCAAAAGTAAAGGATCTTGATCAGTCTCTCTTCACAGCTTAGCAAGGAGAAAGGAGGACAAAGAAAAAGCACTTGCACTGAAGGCAGTGCTGTAAACTGGAGCTACTGGCCCTTGTTAGCTTCATCAGTAGTTACAGTGGGAACTATCCTTGACTGAAATTATCATATTTGACCCAATGCTTGTGGCAAGATTACCAGAATTTATCCTACTGGATGAAGAATTCTGGCTAATGTGGTGGAGCAGAAGGCAACTGTCAGCCACCCTAGGGGAACACAAATGTAGTATGACACCAGTGCATGAATTCAGTGGCTGCTGCTTCTTTGAAGAAGTTCATTTCCATTAAACGTATAGAAATGGTGCTACTGCTAAAAAGAGAAAAGTGTATGCTTTTCTCAGTGACTTAGCAGAAGTACCATTCAAAAATCCCTAAAGGCAGTTCAGCATGAGGCTAATTTTAAGATCTGGACCAATAGGTCGGCACTGCAGAATCGCATGTCATTGTGCAGATCAACAACATTAATAAGTGCTGTAATGTTTCACTGGAGGCTTTCCTAAGGCACATGAAAGCTTGTGGTGTTGTGTAACTTCTAGGGTATTCTAAGTCAGCTTTCAAGTCTCTTGCTTTTCAACCACAAAGGATGATGTTGTTCCTCATTTCCATGACTGATCTAAAGTAGAGTGACTACCTTCACTAAGATGCTGCAACCCATCTCTCTTTCTTATGAAAGTCATTTTGTGAAACAACCTCAAAGACCTTAAAGAAGTGTTCTGACTGGAGAAATGCTGTCCTATGTCACCTTCCCTCCAAATCCAACTGCACAGCAACAAAAGCTAAGTAATAGAAATGACAGGCTTTTAAATGAGGCTGTCAGCTTGCAGGAAAACCCCAGTGCTCTACCAGTTACTTCATAATAGTGCGACTGCTTGCAAAGTTTACTCTTTTGGTCCTTCTAATTTGCTCTGCTTGCTTGGGTTCTCCAAAGCTAGCATCTCTTTCTCATAGAGGTCAGCTGATAGAATTTTTGAGGGGATGTTTTAGAGGAAGTCCTATAATACCAAGAGCTTCAGATAAGGCTTTGAGCACTGCTGCTGAATCCAGAGGGAGCATCCCTGTGTCTCTGGCTCAAGGAGGCAGGCTGGATTTAGCTACATGTTCTTACAGGTACCCACACTCACAGGTATCCAACAACACTGTCAGAGCAGGGAGCTATATGACAGGTACACCAGTATTAGTCTCCTAACAGGACCAAGCCCTTTTCTGCCTTCTGCTCTCCTTCTCACTGTTCTCTCAGTGTCTAAACTCTGCTTCAGTGAAGAGGAAGAAAATAAATTAAATTTCCCATAGGCATATGACAAATCACGTGCCAGTACAAGAGAAACAGAAAAAAAGACAGAAAATGAAAATGCCAATCTTTTCCACATGTGAGACAGGCAGCTTGCCTTCCCTGTACTTTTAGCTTGGAGTCCCAGGTAGGCCAAATCCAGTTCCTGAAGTAAGCCTGAAGGATAACAAATAGCTATCACAGCTGGAAGTCAGAAGAAATCCTCTTCAAGGTCTCTGCCAGCAGGTATATAGACTGGCTTTGGAGTGCACCATTCCCTCTGTTAATGACGTTCTCATTCAGCTCCTAGCACACTTTCTCCCTGACAGCTAGTTTGAAGACACCCACAGATGATAGTCCTCCTGCATACAATATAGCCAGGAGATCCTGCAGGGCATGGAGATAGGCATGGAAGAACTATTACACTGGTAAAGAAAGGCCTTGTGACAAGTGAACCTTGCCTCAGAGACAGAAGCAAAGTTGGATGGGAAGGCAGACAGAGCTCTCACTGGGTTGAGATCTAGCTGCTGCTCTAAGTAGGCAACACTGGGCGGAGTTTGCTTTTGCCCTGCACTCTTTTTGGACTGGTGTGGGAGAGGATGGAAACTATTTGATTATTGACAAAGAGAAGTAACTCCTTGGCTGTCAAAGAAAGAGTTAAAGAAGAAACAAAGTACATTGTGCAATCAAGCAGAGCAACCCAGCTGGCTGAGGAGGAGAGAGCATAAAGATAAGGAACTGGCTATTCTGGGACCTTCTGTGAAACAACGAAGAATGTCGAAAAAGAAACGAGACTGTAAGTCAGGAACTAAACATGATAGACTCCAAACAGAATGGTGTGAAATCTAGAGCAATAAGCTAAAAATAACTGTTGTTAGAATGGTATAATAGTTAGAGCAATAGGCAATAAAGTGATTCACTGCATAAAGATGCTTTGGGTCCATGCCGATCATATGCCGCAGACTGGTAAAGTCTGCTCACTTTCACGAAGTCAGTCTTCTTCCTTTCCAGAGGTAAATGAGGTATGAGTCAAGCCTTCACTTTTAAATCTCAAATTCTGCAATTCTCAAAAGCCAGGCTAGATGGCCAGCAATTGCTTAAACTACAGATGTAATTCCCCGTGAGGGCTTACCAATAAAGCATAGAGAGTAAGAGCTCTTTTACAGCCTGTGAGTTGCAAGAAGAGGAGAAATAGCACTAGCCCCTGCTCTTCCTTATCCTTTGGCAAACATAAGAACTGCATAAAGTTCTGCCCCAAGAGAAAGGTCTCAGAGACACGGCAGAGAATCATGGGGCAGATGAGATATGTTGTCAAAGATCTGGCTCCCTCTTTCCTTTCAAAGAAGCTAGTTTTTCTTTTTTGTTTCCCCATTTGGAAAAAAAAAAAAAAAAAAGACCTTGTAGCTGCTATGCATGGGAAAGATCTGCCAGGGAATTATTCCAGGTGTCATTACCATAATGAACTGGCATGTGTGAAGGAGGCTGCAGTGTGAGATGCCTACAAGTGAAAATCTCTTTTGAAAAGGACTCCTATTTTTACTGGGAAGACTGATCCCTTCTTTACCAGCTAGAGACACCAGAGGTGGTGAAAGCTCAGACTTTCCACACAGTTATCAGGACAGGATGATGGGTGGGAACTTAACAGTGTTTTGTATGACCAGCTTTCAATTGATCTTGGCGCTTCTTTACAAGAAGCTGCTATTACCACCCAGGGTGTTGTAGACTGCAAGGGGAAACTGAAACAGGGTGAAACAAAGAAAACATTCCTGTCCTCATGTGGCAGATGAAGACCTTGGAAGCACAAAATGACCAAGGATCTATCGGTACAAACCCTGGGGGAAGCCTGGATTCTTCATAGTGATCTCTTCAGATAATCATAGAATCATAGAACGGTTTGGGTTGGAAGGGACATTAAAGATCCTAGGGGATCCTGAGGGCCAGGCAGGGCTGGGATGCTGCAAGACTGCTGATCTGGTACTGCCGCAGCCTTCAATGCCCTGACAGCCAACTTGGAGGTGGTCTGTGGAAATGTGTTCTATATTCCAAACTGGAGATGGAAAAGAGCCATCAAAATTCATGAGGGATCTTAATTTTAATATATATGAAAGAGTGACAATATGCAATCAGTCGTGCTTTGTCTGATGAATTGCTGTCACATGCAGTGCTTGCAGTAATATCCATTTGCAGCGATATATCATTTTCTTTATTATTTAATCTTATAGCTCTTTATTAGCACATAAAATTTTATGATTATTTCAGGGCTTGTGGAGACATGACTAAAAATTGTGCTTAACATCCCTCCCCATGTGACATGAGGAGGCCTCAATTCAGCAAGTTCACAAGTGAAATGCTCTCGCTTTACCTTGCATTAATGGTTTATGCCACATCTCACCCTCCTAATCTGTTTTAAAAGCCTTTCAACTAGAGAGATTTTTCCTTTTTTCATGTCGAATTGGCAGTGGTCCATGTCCCTGAATGCAGAATGGGTTCCTCCTGACTTGCATTGATGAAAGCCAGGGTAAACAGCCTTTGAGGAAACTCCTTAAAAGGTTTTCACCTAGGAACATAACTGAAAGTGGAAAGATTCGGAGTAGGTCATGAGTAAGATCATTTCTAGACACTAGTTTTACTTCAAATCTTTCTTCTGCTTCAAATGACTATTATAATCCCAAATTTCAATTGTGAGGAGGGACCTCTAAATTAATCTCAGAGAACACGGCAACCATCACATTGAAACAGATATGCTAAGATGCTGGATGGCATATCTCTTTAATCAGTTCCACTGAGCTCAGTGGTATTTTCTTAGTGCTTTAATTATATTAAGTAAGATCCCTTGTACAATCAGAGCAAAACAGATGTGATAATATTGGCCCAAGGAGGTAGTTCCTCATGCGATTAAAGGAAAAGGCAATGGATGTTCCATCACTTGGATGGATTGTTCCATCAATTAAGATGATGAAAAAGTGTACAAGAGCAAGATAAAGACTATTAAAGATGATTAAACTAATCAAAGAAATAAAAAAATTCAGCAAAAATTATTAAATATTGTGAAATTTTTTCATAAATAGTAAGAAAAGGAATTCAGTTTCAGCAGTCATATGGAAAGTATGTGATAGCATTACAATATTGACAGGGAAGCAGATGTAAAATGCAGGAGTGCTGATCAAATTTCTTGAAAAAGAAATATAAAAACAAAGCAAAAAAAATGGGGATGTGTTTACTTCCAGGTGGGTAAGGATGTTGAACTGTAAAAGCTGCAAATTGGTTAGAATAAAGTATGGCAGCAACCTGCTTCATTTGAATAGCCTAAACTATGAAGACGAATAGCTTAGAACAACAAAGATTTGGATTCTCTAAGGACTGAGAAGATACTTGCAGGACAAAGTATGGCTGAGCAGTGTGATTCTTCGCTTTTAGGGCATCCTTTCATAGCCTTATGGGAAGAGGGCCTGCTGCAAAGTGAGAATGAAGTTCTTTCAGCTCAGGACTTTGACAGGTGCCTATAGCTATGCTGAGTGTTGAGCAAGTGGGATATCAGAACTCAAGCAGTTAATGAGAACACCAAGGCAGTATTTAATGAAATGGAGGGAGAGAGGAAGGAAATGTTGCTTCAGCAATGAACAGGTTTTATACCTCTTGAAGTTCCTGACAGTTGACAAACATAATATCCTTATTTTCAGCTACCTTAAAGTCTGGAGTATCTAAACCATTGTATTTTGTCTATTATGTTAATGAGTAGTTGGACTTCAGTTTCCAGTACTTGAGCTTCAGAAAGAACTGGAGTTTGAGAAATTTCAGAAACAACTTCAGAAAGAAGCAAGTTTGAGAACAACTATCTGTAAAAAAAACGAGCTAGCTTAAGATATTTGGCAAATTCACTTGTGTTCAGTGACAAATTATTAGTAGAAAAAAGCAATACTGATGTTACAAATACAGTTTTTTTATAACCAGATTTATTTTTACAGGCATTAAAGCTAGTTTTACAGACTGAAAAGCTGACTCATAAGAGAGGGAATGGAACCATGGATTTGACTGCCATGTAAGTTTTGGTTAGGAGGTATATTTAAGTGACAAGCTGTGAAACACATTTTCCAATCAGCTTTCCAGGTGACAGGGAAGTTAAAGCAAGTGTGTTCTTCTTTTTGAGTTAACTATTGTGTGGCATTGACTATAAAGCTAACTCACATTATAGAGAGGTGGTTAACATACAGCAATTAATTGACAATACCTAATATGAAGTAAGAACAGACTTGCAGTGCTGAGTGTGAGATAAAAACACTTTAGCTGGTAACTCCAAAATATATTCTGATGTGGCTTGAAATGTGATGCTAAACATGTTTTTTCTTAAAAAAAAAAAGAAAAATAATAAAAGTAAAAAAGAGAATTTTAAAATAGATTGCTTTAATTCACTTTTTATGTTTCTAAACATGATAAAGTTCTTTCAAGCTAATGCTTTTCATTTTTGTGCTGGAGATGCTTAAATAATAGGTATGATTGGGAAAGCCTGTTTTGACAACTTCAGTGACAATGTCACCCTGATAAAATACAGACAGGCATCTACAAAAGTGCTCTTTATGACTTCATTAGTTTTCTGCTACATAGAAACTACATCTCATGTCTGTACACCAGAACAAAATGGGTTTGTGAGTTTGCATCTGGATTTGGAATTAAAAATGAGGTGCCTGTATGAAAAGAATCTAGAATTGTTGACTCTTAAGAGCTTGCTTAAGTAATGGTTTAGATTGGAATAGCCATTCTGCATGGTTTTTGTTGCAATTTCTCAGCACGACAAACCATAGAATCATATGAATCAAAGAATGGTTTAGGTTGGAATGGACCTTAAATATCATGTAGTTCCAAACTCCCAGATAAAATTGTTCAAAGCCCCATCCAAACTGGCCTTGAATACTTCCAGAGATTGAGCATTCACAGCTTCCCAGAGCAACCTGTTTCAGTGCCTCACCACCTTCATAGTGAAGATTTTTTTCCTAATGTCTAATCTAACTAGCCCCTCTGATAGTTTAAAGCCATTCCTCCTTGTTCTGTCACTACATGCCCTTGTAAAAGGTCCCTCTCCAGAAGTGACAATGTCACCCTGATAAAATACAGACAGGCATCTACAAAAGTGCTCTTTATGACTTCATTAGTTTTCTGCTACATAGAAACTACATCTCATGTCTGTACACCAGAACAAAATGGGTTTGTGAGTTTGCATCTGGATTTGGAATTAAAAATGAGGTGCCTGTATGAAAAGAATCTAGAATTGTTGACTCTTAAGAGCTTGCTTAAGTAATGGTTTAGATTGGAATAGCCATTCTGCATGGTTTTTGTTGCAATTTCTCAGCACGACAAACCATAGAATCATATGAATCAAAGAATGGTTTAGGTTGGAATGGACCTTAAATATCATGTAGTTCCAAACTCCCAGATAAAATTGTTCAAAGCCCCATCCAAACTGGCCTTGAATACTTCCAGAGATTGAGCATTCACAGCTTCCCAGAGCAACCTGTTTCAGTGCCTCACCACCTTCATAGTGAAGATTTTTTTCCTAATGTCTAATCTAACTAGCCCCTCTGATAGTTTAAAGCCATTCCTCCTTGTTCTGTCACTACATGCCCTTGTAAAAGGTCCCTCTCCAGATTTCTTGTAGGCCCCCTTTAGGTATTGAAAGGTTGCTCTAAGGTCTCCCAGGAGCCTCTTCTTCTTCAGCCTGAACAAACCCAACTGTCTCAGCCCATCTTCATAGGAGAGGTGCTCCAGATCATTCCTGATTTCTTTTACAATAGTATCTTTCTGGCCTCACATTATTGTGTTACTTCGGAGCTTTAAAGTCCTACTCCATTGTGAGTTTTGTGGGGAATCTAACCTGCAACTCCAGTTCCTCTCCACTTCTGCTAAGGAAAGTAGTAGACACAGAACGTATAACCATTTTGCTTCATTCCTTCTGGTGTGCAAGTAAGCTGAAGTCAACCACAGGTGTTGACTTTGTATTACTTCATTCAAGAAGTAAACAGGGAATCTTGCTCATTCAAATAGCTACACAGTCTGTGGTCACAAAATTATATTCCCCATTGCAAATGTGTGGTCCTGGGACAGATGAGAGGGCAGCTTTATCAGTGTTGGGAAGGGTAATAAACAAACAAACCCAAAGCAAACCTTAGCATTGGGTACTTCCTGTTGTCTCTTGAGACTTGAAGACTGAACCTTCACAGTTCCTTGACAGTGTGAATAAGGAATAAGTCTACCATTTTATGCCATTCCACACAGCGTTAGTGCTAGCAAACAAACCTTTTCTTCTCAGTCAGTTTAGTATGGTCTTTAATGAGCTGTAGGTGAAGTTTTGATTTTCTTAATGGATTGGTTTCGGCTCTTCCTGGGCCAGCATTTCTGCTCAGTGTAACCTTTCAGACTGAACACTTCCAAATGGCTGTGGCCTATGAAGCATTCAGTATGCTTCTTGGTTTTATATTTTGGACTTTGTTCTGGCAAATATTGTACTTTACAGAAGTGATGTTCAGTATAAAGACTGGAATAAGAATGCACCTTTATGGCTGTAATTTTCAAGGGCTAAATCTGAAAGTGGTTCTGTTCCATGCTGATCCGTGCCAGCAAAATTGTTCCTTGATATTGCTGGTTCTGCCTCCAATCTCTAATTTCGTTTTTCATATACAGGTCTATTACTGCAATTGTTCAGCTTTAAGTTATTGATAACATTGTATCACCAAACACTAGTTCACTGCCTTTTGTGGCATTCATGACAAAACTGAAATAATATTGTTTTGGAAGCAGAGACAGTTCAGGTTTTCTGCAAGTCAAAAAAACCTGGACAATACTAATCCCCAACATACACTCCTTCCCAAAAAGCAGATGAGAAGAATTCATTGAGATAACTAGAAACGTGTCCTTGGATTCCTCCTTTTGTGTCTCTTCTTTCCATTTAACCAGTAACAGGCCATAGTGATAGTGGATTCCTCTCTGTCACGATGTGTTCTTGACAGTGCTACATTTATATGAAGAACACGGGTGAAGAGGTGAAATACTTATAGATGTCTTCCAGGAATATGGCAGCACATGACTGAGTTGGAGGGGGAAGTTGGTTAGCCTGAGTTCAGCTCAATTTGTCTAAATTCTTAGATATTTTTCAAATTCCCATTAGCTGGCATATAGTAAAGGAACCCTTTCAGTTTATTGCTATAAAAGAATCTTAAGCATCCTAGAGAAACCATTCTCTGTGCAGCTGGAGAGAGGAGTGAGAACCTGTGAGAGAAACAACTCAGCAGACACCAAGGTCAGTGTACAAGGAGGCGAGAAGGTGCTCCAGGTGCTGGAGCAGAGATTCCCCTGTATCCCATGGTGCAGACCATGGTTAAACAGGCTGTTGCCCTACAGCCCATGGAGGTCCACAGTGGAGCAGATATCCTCCTGCAGCCCATGATGATCCATGGTGGAGCAGATATCCACCTACAGCCCATGGAGGTCCATGGTAGAGTATATATCCCTCAGCAGCCCATAAAGGTCTATGGTAGAACAGGTTCCACCTGCAGTCTGGTGAGAATCCCATTCTGGAGCAGGGGGATGCCCAATGGAGGCTGTGACCCTGTGGGTAGCCCACACTGGAGCAGAGTCCTGGCAGGAACTGTGGCCCTGTGGAGAGAAGAGTCCACACTGGAGCAGGTTTGCTCCAGGACTTGTGACTACGCAGTGCCCCACACTGGAGCAGTCTGTTCCTGAAGGGCTGCACCCCGTAGCAGGGACCCACACTGAGGAAGTCTGTTCCTGAAGGAGGCACCCTATGGAAGAGACCAATGCTGGAGCTGTCTGTTCCTGAAGGATGCACCCCATGAAGAAGACCCACACTGAAGCAGTTTGTGAACAACTGCAGACCGTGGGAAGGACTCATATAGGAGAAGTTCATGAAGGACTGTCTCCTGTAGGAGGCACTCCACACTGGAGCAGGGGAGGAGTGTGATGAGTCCTTCCCTGAGGAGAAGGGAGCAGCAGATCAATGTGTGATGGACTGACCACAACCCCCATTCCTCATCCTCCTGCACTGCTGGGGGAGGAGGTAGAGATTTCAGGAAGAATGAAGGGTGGGGAAAGATGTTTTAAGATATAGTTTTATTTCTCATTATCCTACTTTGATTTGCTTGGCAATAGATTAACTAATTTCCCTGAGTTAAGCTTGTTTTGTCCATGACAGTAATGAGTGAGTGATCTTTCCCTGTCCTGATATCTACCTTATGTCCTTATTATGTTTATATCCTGCCTTTTGTTACTTTTTCTCTTACCTGTTCAACTGAGAGTGTGATAGAGTGGCTTCGTGGGCAGCTGGCATCCAGCCAAAGTCAACCCACCACACTCTCCCATACTATCTCAGATGAGGAAAGATGAAATTTATCTGATACAAACATTAGTTTATTAAAAAAAAAAAATGGTGTGGGGGAAGGAATTAGGAACTGTCAAAGTTGTGAAATGGCTTAAGCTCTAACTGATTTCCTAGTTGTTTCATAAATGAAACAGTAATTTTTCTTCTCCTGTAAGCTTGACATAACTGACATATTTATGTTTTGAACACTGCAACTATAGTCTTTGTCAGTTTTGATGTGTCCTGGGTATTATCTAGTGAAAAGAAAATCCATTTGTTTCTCCTGTCTTTCATTTTCTTTCGAAGGCATCAGTCTAATCCTTTAATAAATACGTAAATACACCCATCTGGATTCTCCTAGAGATGTAGCTAGAGTGATTAGTTCTGTACTTGCACTGTTTCTTCAAGGAGTAATGTGGGAACTTCCTCCAAAGGCCTATCTAGCTCAGCTTGTCCAGCACCATTCTGCTATTTTTCGGCCCAGTGGTGATCAATAGATGCAGAAACCCAGGATGTATGCTGAATAAATTTTCTTAGACCTTGATCCTTTCTCTGAGTCTGACTTAAAGCTGCTGGAATGTCAGTAGGATCTGATGACTTGGAAGGGTTGCTTTCTGGTTCTTTTCATACATGAAGATTGCAGCAGCACTCAATCGCCACTCATGAGTTTCACTTTGCTGTACACCCCCCTGTTGTGCTCTAATAAAGCAGGGCTTGCTAGAATGACCCGATGTGGAAACAGCTTCAAATTTTCCCTAATGGCAGGGAAGCAAAAGCTTTGTACTTTATGCTTCGCTTTTACCTTAACTGTGATGGGGTGAGATCAACAGCAGCAGCAGCAGGGAAAAATAAAATAAAAAAAAAAAAAAAGGAAAAGAGAAATCCTCATGTAATAGGGCTTAGCTCTGCTTTTGGAGGAGGCATCTCCAGATGGCAACTGAACATCGCTCCAGGGGAACTGTTATCTGAATTTCATTGAAAGTAGGTCTAGAAGGGAGATTCATGAATGAATAATTGCTTCCATTTCAGGATTTGGCAGCAATCTTTTGAGTGACTTCTGTGGAGCCTCAAATTCTCCTTAATCCTGCAGAATTTTAGACAGCAGAACATTCTTCAAATTTTGCCCTCTTCCATAGCAGCCTTTTTATTTGTATAACCCTGTCTGTTGTGTTGCCAGGTTCCTCTTTGTACCCTCCATTTTAGATACACTCATCCATTTTGTTGATTCTCAGGATCATATAAGACTGATGTATTTAACAAAGATGCTAATAAGAAACTCTTTTCAAAATGAACTCTCTGTAAGGCATCTCCTTGTTAATATTTTTGATTTTTTTCTGCTGATTATTTTTACTGGATTTTCTAGAATACAGCGCTGCTTACAGTAGAGGTGATATATACTGATATGTGAAACTGACATGAATGTGATGAAGCAGTTATGAGCATCTGGATATTCAGCAAGTTACAGCTTTGTGCTATTAGGTAGCTAACATCTGTCACAGAAATGGAAAAAGAGGTATTTTCTGGGAGGGATAAAAAAAGGAAGGAAAATGAAGCACCACCTTTAAAAGCCTGTGCATATAGAAATATTTTCACTTAAAGGACTGAGGAATTTAGAGATAATCTTATGTTATTAATGTGGATATTTGTTAAGTTTTTTTTGAAGGAAACAATATTAACAAAAAGAAACTGATGGTGAGTAGGACCAGAATTAAATGCTTATGCTTCTAATATGTAGGTGTGCAAATGTCAAAGTCTAGAAACTGAATACTGAAACCAGTCAATCAGGTCTATGCTATGTCTTTCATTTTGCTGGCATCATGTCGGGAGCCATGAAGTAGGCACCTGCCAGCCAATGCAATGCGCAGAAGTTGGGCTTTGTAGGTCTGTGATCTAAATTAGAGCCCAAGCTCTTGAAAAGACCCAGCTAGCTTAAAACTCTTGGGATGAAGGAAACACACCTGAAATACACCTTTAATTTCAGTTCTTTCTCAATCTGCAACTCCTGAATAAGCAGCCTTCTTTGAGGACACCTGATTCTGCAATCTTTCATGAAAAATTGCACTCTCTTACAGAATAGCAGAAGACAGTAGTGCTGCTTTTCATCTGGTTCTGTAATATCTTAGGAGTTGGCCCACTCACTCATGGAGTGAAAAACATGGGCTCAATGCCTCATCAGCTTAAGGGGCTATGAGGCTGTATATATCATACACAAGGAGAGTCCTTAACTATAAACATGCAGACTCATTTAGGGGGAGGCAATTTCCATTTATCTGTTGGGATAATGTACCCCATGCAACAAAGAAATTCAACTTCACAATGACAGCAAAAGAGGAAGAAAAGAACCTTCACTGTCATCTACTTGTTAAGGTATTTATCTGGCAAACAAGCACTTTTTATTCTGCTCCCACTTTCAGACATAAATCTGTATTTTTACTTCATATAAAATACTGTAAGAGCTTCATTGTGGGTATAATGGTGTATTTCATCTGTGCTTTCAGCTTTAAACTGAATCAAGAACTGGGCTACATGATGAATAAATTATCATATACTTCTCTCATAATTTTCCTGTTTCACCAGAGGTGGAAAAATCAGATTGCTTCTGTAGTTCTCTGAATTAACTTTTTATATACCACATCTTATTACATTTTAAAAACATTTTTCCCTGCTTTGGACTCATTTCTATAGTAACACTGAGCGTAAACTGTTTTTCTTACTGCTTTTGGTAACTCTGCAGTGTATATCTAGAAGGCTTGGAGCTCATTAAATAAAACCCTTCATAACCAAAGAATAGGAGACAAACCTTTCAACAGACTATTTCTGTGCTAGCAAGTGCCAGAAGTACAGGGGTGATTAAAGAACATTATAACTGATGCACAATAAACTCTATAAAATATTGATTTCCTGACACAGAGAACTCAGTTAAGAGGTGTGAATAAGGTATATTAAATACAAAACCATTCCTATCCAGAATTTATGGAATACTGGAATAAGGATTTTGGCAGCAATGTCTTTCTCTCATAAGCTTTCAGAAGTAGTTTTTCTTGGGAAAGGAGTGGGAAGACATAACTAAAATGATTTAGGAAAAATATGAGATCAAATGACGCACAGAAACACGCTGCTGTTTTACACCTATTTCTTAAAAAAAAAAACCAGAAAAAACCGTTATGCATGATATTAAATAATTTTACAGTAACTACTTTTATTATGAAAAATATCTTTCACAGAACAATATTTATGAAGAAAGATGATCCATCATTTGTGCAGGCAAGGTAAAAAATTTCCAAGTATACCTATGGACCTTGGATAAACAAATTTCCATGTTTACTACTGGTCTACTAATAAAATGTATATTTCTAGTTACAAATATGAAAATTTTTAAAAAATTTATACAGCATTTCTAATACATATCACTGGTAAGGCTGCCAAAATCTTTTCTTCCTAAACAAAACACAAACAGCTATTGTCAAAAAGGATGTGAAATGATATGCATATGAGGATAACATTACTGCTTCATATCTTATGATTAAAATAAGATTAAATTGTTCCATGAACAACAGAGCTCATGAAGCCCAGTCTTTTACTGATTTTAATCCTTCATGCAATAGATCCACTAGGTACACCAGTTCACCTCTTCTTCTGCAACATTTTCACTACTGAAGGACTCCTCTGTTTCCTTTCTGACCCCAAATTATCACTACTTTTCTTGTGTAGGCTCTAAATCATCTCTCATATCTCCCTAAATTTCTTCTTCCCCCTTTTTTGTTGGCTGGCTAAGAAAGGGGATGAATAGCCTGGAGTAACCAAGTTGATTGGCCAAGTGCTAAGCAGAAAGTATAGCTACTAAAATCATACTGTTTTCTTCTTAAACGTACAAATTAAGGCCTTTTCTAGCACAGATGAATTTGTAGAAATTTCATACCTTAGAGACTTCAGTTTCCATCAGATTTTCTCAGAACTGAGCAAGAAATTCAAAAGCTATTGAGTAGAAGAAATGCAGACAAATAAAATTAGCATGATGCCTATAAAAGAGAAAAAAGAAAAAAGCTTATGGGAGGAAAGCTGAAAATCTGTACTGTATTCTATGAAAACAGCCTGTGGAATAAGAGATTATTCTTTATGTTTTATAGCTGTAGTCCAGAATAATTGATGGACCTATTGATTTGTCTGTTTGAGTCTGTGTGATCTGGTCAAATTCTGAATTAAATCATCAGCATTTTATATAGGTTTGCGGACTGGGTTTTACATTTTACCATAATTTTCTTCCAATGAAAAAAACTTGTAGCTTATTCTAGTGTTGTGAAATTCCTGTGTATGAATCACAAATGTGTTACTTAAAGGGTGACTTCTTAACTATTAATTTTAGTAAAGTTTGGGGGTTACTTCCTTTCTAGAAAGTTGTCAGCACGTATTTCTATTTAAATCTGGTGGCCTAAGTGTAAATCAGTATTCTTACATTGGTTCATAAACCAGTAAGATACAAGTAATGTGTCTCAAATATTAATCCAGCTGTGAGATTCCTTAAAAAACTTCATGTCTATTCTTTAACACAAAACCCAATGCAGAACTCAGCATGTATGAAACTACAGTAGACAAAACCAAGGCCTGAAACATCTACATTAAAGTCTGCCAATCAAACCCACAGAATACATTGCTTTATAAAAACGATCGTGCAGTGTCAGATTTCCTTTCAGACTTGCAAGAACCTGATCACTCTCTAATTCTTTGCCTTTACAGGCATCCTTGTAATTGAGATAATGGGAAAATATCTAATCTTCTTGTGTCTAGAAGGCTTTTGTTCAAAATAAGTGACATTTATTCAGCAACTCGTGTCTTGTTGAGCATCTAATCAAGTTACAGATAATTATGAAAAATAGTAACATAGAGTTGAATTTGTCTTGTGCAAGTTTACAATATTTTACATAAATAGTATTTTGTTTGCCATTCACATTGTTTTCATCCCACTACATAAAGAATAATAAAATGACCAGTAATTCCTTTAGAAATAGTAAAAGGTTTTATGACTTTAACCTGTTTTTGTTGTCTGAATTGAAAATTAGAATATGAAAAAAGATTTTGTTTAAGCAGCATGAAGAAACAGCACAGGTCATGGGCACAAATTAGTGACAATCAGAAAATGTGGGTTTGTAGTTTCAAGCTCCTTTAAAAATCACAATATGCACTGAAATATTTTAATATGAAGTGTATATCATCTGTGGGGCTAGAGTTCAAGGATCTCTCAGTTTCTGCTATAAAGCAGACTATAGAATTCATTGTGTATCTCACCAAATAAACCAGGGTCTCTTTCAGGTGGTCTTTTTCTTACTTTCTTTTCTTTTCCCCAATTTTTTTTTTTCTTTTCCCTCCTTTTACTTGGCCAAAATCATTCTAAGTAACTGATCTGCACTTCAGAACAGCAGTCAGTTCCTCTGAAACCCTGCCATTCAGCAAATGCGGTGATCAGTGAAAAGAAACTGACTGGCCTCTACACTGAATTGAATAAGATCAGAATTTGGGCAAGAGTCCATGAGGGTTTATATGATGATGTTGTATATCAGCTGCATACTTTCATCTGTACCTAATGGACAATGAATCAAATCATTCAAGCCTATGCAACTCATTAGCAGGCTTTGGTAAGCCTTTGAATGCAGACATATACTGATAATAATTAGTACTGGCAATCTATCTAAGTATTAACATGTCTGGTTTTCCATGACAAGACAAATCACTTTAAGGCACACTTAGAAGATAACTGGTAAGATTGGTAAGGTGAATCCTTATGAAGAAGTGTACCTTTCTCTGGATTGTTTAAGGCTGTATCTGGAATACATGCCGGTATACAATTAAACTTCTTTCTGCAGCAATTCAGTGACAACAAAACATGGCATGTGACAACTAAGAAACAGCATCCTTTCTTCTTGCCTACCAGTGACTGTATGTCAAGATAATGATGCATGCAGTGTGCGTAATGAACAGAATAAGCATTACTGGCAAGCAGTTACAAATGTGTAATGTAATGGTTCTGCTATAAAATCTTTAACACATTACCCTCACCATGCCACTTTTCTGAGCGTGCTTGAAAAATTTCAGCTCATGGTGCATTACGGATACTATATAAATGTGTATCTATCAAAATGCTGAGTAACTACTGAAGGTGGAGGGAGTAGAAAGAAAGCTAGTTTTGTTTGTGACTGACACCAAGACAAAAAGTTTAGCCCTTAAAAATTTTAATTAACTCTGTGGTCCATCATATTACTGTTCATGATCCTTAAGCAATTCTCCTGTTTCAGAGATTTAAGTTTTTACTTAATCTTCTTGTTAAGTGGAGGTACTGTACTGAGAGTATCCTTGTGCCATACAAGTGTATGGGTCATAGTGGTAACTTCCATAGCTCAAAAAATAAAACAAAAAAGAAAAAATGTTACTATGAAGCTAATTAATTTGGGAGATAAGATACAGTCCTGAAGTAATACTTCATTGTACTTCAGGGGGCATGGGCTGGCATTGCTGGCATCACAGTGTTGCACTGGTCCATAGGAGCACAACAGACCTCTCCAGCCTACCTTGGAGTACTGCGTGCCATGCTCTGACACACCATATAGGCCTGGCCCAAGTTACACCTCATCCTGGGAAGCCACCCTGGCCACCAGAGTAGACTGGCTGCATCCCAATTTTGGTAAAGCACTGGTCATTTCCTAAAACATAAAGATTATGTCTTTCAGCACGAAGTGATGCTGCGTACCTTTTCTTCTAGCTTTTTTCCTCATAGGCACCTATGCTAGAGGGAAAGGGATTCATTTACATAACTTGAATATGTGGTTCTTCTAATGAGGATGAAATGATAAGAATTTTCAGCACTCATTGTTCAAAGTATACAATAAATGCCAGTGGGGATTAAATGAAAAATCCCTCAATTTTGTATTCTACACGTGTTGCTCTGCTTTCAGTCCATTTTATTAGGGTGAAATCCTGCCAAAGACACTGAAGTTGTTACTGACTGGAAAATGATGAAAGAGAGGGCAGAAGCTGGTATTTCATGTTTCCCAGAAATAGAAAGACACCTGCTTTTTTGTAATATAAATAATATCAAGATTTTCTATGTTTAGCATAAACATTGTTCCATGTTAGTGGAAACCTATAGCACAGTGTGATGTTTTTAGGCAGCAGATGTGGGAAGCAACACAAGGATGATTCAGGAGTTGTTCAGATTCCAGCTTCTGTTTGCCTGTTGAGACTGTGTCTCATTAAATACTTTCTACTATAATGGAGATGAGTATGAGATGGAGCATGAGATGGACTATGATAGACTAATCTTAACACCTGGTTTGGGGAAAATAAACACTGAATGTGACAGGTTTGTACCTTTGGCACAGCATACTGTGAGATTAATAAGAAAAGGGGAGATCTGCCTTTGTTCTACCTTTTTTAATATAATTTCTATTAAACTGTATGGTATTTCTCTTTATCTTGTTTGGTTTCCTTCCTGTTAAGATTGTAATGGTTGCAGAAGATAATGAAACTAATTGGTCTAATTTTACTGTCTAGGTTTAATAAACGCAATAGTGAACAGTTTGCATGAATTTGGTTTAAGGAGTACCTTAGATGTTCTACAATTTAGTAACCTTATTTTATAACATACATGCAGTGTCTGTGAATTGATTACTTAAAAGTGTTACATTTTAAGAGTATGGGGCTTTGGAATTCTCAGCTTTATGAAGAATAACATGAGTGGTTGCTTTTTTAATTTTTTTTAATTTCTCCTTTTATCTTAGTGTCAAGAGGCCATTTCTGAAGGTACATAAGGGGTAGGGAATATTCCCCAGGGAGCACCTGTCTTGAATATCTATATTTTAAAAATCCAACTATCTCAAAGCAGTTGTCTGGAGGGAGACAGCTCAGTGAAGAAGATGCTTGAAGAGTAGGCTTTCCAGCAGTGTGAGACTTACTGATTCAGTACAGTTTTACAGGGTTTTGAAGAAATCTTTTGTCTCACAAGAGATCTGATACAGTGGCCTAGCTTGAGTAATTGTATTTTCTGTCTGAAATCACTGTTCCTCAGTAGCAACGTGGTCTTTGCTTTCTTGATCTAACTCTTTTCTCTCATGTAAGAAACCATTAACTGTATCCATGCATCTCCAGCTGAGCTAGAACAATTGGAAGTAAACCAGCACAGATTTCATTTCACAAAGTGTTTATTTTAATTGTGTGTTAAAAAGAAAAGTTCTAGAAGATGACTCATGATAAATTATGAGATAGAGGTCCAATTAATAACCTATATCCCACCCTGCAGTGGTTGATAACCTGTTGATCAAAGTGGTCTCTAATGTGATGCAGTGATCCGGATTCCTGTCACAGCCAACACCAAACTGTTGTCTGTCTGAAGGCTTTGTCTGTCTCTCCTGTCTGGTCCTCTGACATCAGGAAATTTTAAGAAGTTGTTCTTTCTGTGTTTACTAGAAGGAGTCCAGTTGATTTAAAAAAAAAAAAAAAATACACAAAATTTCTGGCCAATTGTAATAAAGAATTTCTTGGAAAGCCAATTAAATTATATGTTATTTTCTCACCGGGTGTCTCTTTATTTTCCATTCTTCCCCTTCCTCAGATACCTAAGGAGGCACACTTCAGTGAAAACATGTTTGCAAATCAATGGTAAACTCCATCATATAGCACAGATTTTTGCAAAGGCACATGTTGCCTGTGCAAGGCAAGTATTTGTGCATCTCAGATTCTCTATAAAGATGGATCTTGGTTTCAGTATTTGTTTTGCAGAATTTCAGAATGCTAGATAGTTTGTCTACTGCTTCTAATGTACTGCAGAAAGTCCGTCTCATCTGTCTGGGTAATCACAGCTGGCGGATGATCACCACCTGGTGGGTTTGAAGCAGCTAGGTGAGGCTTTTCCTTGAAGATCAGGGACTTAAAACAACTTCAGTTCTGTTCCAAGCGAAGGAACATCTGGACATGCAAATGTAAGACAAATCCTGAGCCATACCATATTTCATTTCCAGTTGTTAATTCATTCTCACTTTTCCCTTTGAACTACAAAAAGTTAGTCACCTAGCTTATCGAAGTGTAACAATGAGGAAGAAACTAACTTATACAATTTGCTTGTCATTATTCACACTCAAACCTTGTAACAGGAGCAATTACTTCTGTCCATTACTGAATCCAAATCTCAAGGGTAGCTACTTTTATGTGAGGAAAAAGATATTTCCTACGAAATGTGAGGAGTTTTCCCATGTAGAGACAGAAGTGCAGCAAGGACTGGGGTTGTGGGGACACCTATTAATCTAAGGCAAACGTATATGCACTGTAAGATCAGGATGGCCTCTTTATAAGCTCCTTCTAATATTCTGTTATTAGTACAGCTACTATCATTCTACTTTGTTTTCTACCACCTTTCATGACATTTGATTTCTTATAAGGTGAATGATATACATTGATAAAAATCTATTTATTCCAGTAAAGGTGGATGAATCTGTAGTCTTTGGAGGGATGGTCTTTTATACATGGATACATAACATCTTGCACAATTTTATCACTGACATTTTGGTTCCTGTCACAAATGAGCATCTTGGAGTTGACCTTTTTCATGAAGCAAACCTTGAAGTATCAGCATCTGGATATCTCAGTATCTTCCTGAAATAAAATGTAGTCCAATGATACAAAAAAGTAAGTGATTAAATGATGGAGGAAAAAAAAAAAAAAAAAAAGAGAAAAAGACATTTTATATGACAAAAATCTGTTTATATTTAAACAAAAGTTATAACCATTGCCATCCATAGAAGGACTTGGGGGTGTTTGTTGATGAGAAACTGAACATGAGCCAACTTCACTGTGTACAGAAAGCCAACCATATCCTGGGCTGCATCAAAAGAAGTGTGACCAGCAGGTCAAAGGAGGTGATCCTGCCCCTCTACTCTGCTCTCATGAGACCTCACTTGGAATATTGTGTGCAGTTCTGGTGCCCTCAACATAAAAAAGACATGGAGCTGTTGGAGCAAGTCCAGAGGAGGGCCGCGAGGATGATCAGGGGACTGGAGCACCTCCCGTATGAAGACAGGCTGAGAAAGTTGAGGCTGTTCAGCCTGGAGAAGAGAAGGCTGTGTGGAGACCTCATAGCAGCCTTCCAGGATCTGAAGGGGGCCTACAAGGATGTTGGGGAGGGACTCTTTGTTAGGGACTGTAGTGGTAGGACAAGGGGTAATGGGTTCAAGCTTAAACAGGGGATATTTGGGTTAGATATAAGGAAGAAGTTCTTTACTGTGAGGGTGGTGAGGCACTGGAATGGGTTGCCCAAGGGAATTGTGAATGTTCCATCCCTGGTGGTGTTCAAGGCCAGACTGGACAGAGCCTTAGGCGACATGGTTTAGTGTGAGGTGTCCCTGACTGTGGCATGGGGGTTGGAACTAGATGATCTTAAGGATTTTTCCAACCCTAACTATTCTATGATTCTATGATTCTATGATTTTCTATGTGCATCCAGGTATCTTCATCTAGAGCATCTACTCCTTTACTTTTGGTTCCTTGGAAAAGGATAGTGCACTTCCCGTATTTCTGCGTGTTTGTACTATATGTTTACAAGCTCTAAATCTCTTCAATTTTTCACTGTGCAAAATATCTGTATAATTTATGCTTTGTCTCTGACTTTTCACTCAGCTGTGTATAAGGTAAGCAAGACAAGCTACTCAGTACTCTCTCTGAATGAATGTTCCCTAAAGACCATAAAGTTGACATGATACTACTGTTTTTCTGGTTTAGTGTATTATGCATATGATGAGTTTAAAAACACTCAAGTCTTTGAAAGGAGAACCCATGAGCCATTGGGTTTTCAATTCAAACCTACCTCATTAGAGGAGCTCTGGTTAGTTTCACAGGTTTCTTGGTTTTTAACTTTTTCCCAAAATCATCATGAACAAAATCCACTTAATTTCAGTGCGGTTAACCACAAAGTGAGTGTGAAGATGGCGTGTGTCCTGGTATGACTTCACAGGTCATGGGTTTGTGCACATGTCTATGGCTATGAACTTCCAGTATGCCAATGGATGGAACAAACTCTCATCTTGGTTGCTCTAGAAACACAAGCCAGCTCATTTTTCCAGCAGTTTTCACTGTTATCTTACCTTCCTCATACTCATATTTGTTGCCAGGAAAAAAATCTCTTTCTGAGGATTATGCCTTTGTATGGAAGTCGTATGGTCACTGAATTAATTCCTCTAGGTGTTAGGTATTGTTCATCCGAAGAAGGTATATTTGTAAAGATTTCCAGGTAAGATCAACATTGTTGTCATAAATGGGACCAGGACTTCACTGAAAGAGCCAAATGTACAGGTATCTCCTGATAAGTAGCATTTATGCTTCTAGTCCCCACTCCCATGTTAAGTCAAACTGGTCTCAAAACTTATGTTGGTAAGATCATTTACTTCACTGAGTTGTTGGGAACAGCATAAAGTGAACGTGTTTTTTTTGCAAGTCAGTAACAGTTGTCACTTGAATCAGCAACGAGATCTGGCTCTTAAACAACTCATTCCCAGTTATGACACTTTGAATACAGAACAGTACTTTCAGCTGTCATTCAAACATATGACTTTGCCATCTTCAATGCAGAACTAAGCTAATTCCTTTTTATGTTACAAAAGAAAAGGTAAAATACCTTGAACAAGTCAGTTGCTGC